>NW_026294739.1:38601961-38639461 GCF_026119805.1 Tympanuchus pallidicinctus | reverse complement strand
TTGCAGTATCGCTTCTAAACACAGCCCTTATTTGCAGGAGGAGAAAGCACCTTTATTTTGTGACAGTGGCTAAGAAAAATAAAAGGCAAACACTTCGGCTTGCATTTGCAGTCCCAATTTGTGTGTGTCCATACGTATACATATTTTAATGAAAGAGGAGAGTAGAAAAACAGTATTTTTCACCTGCATGCTGACTCCTCTGTTATCGCAGAGGATTCGCCATCCCTGCTGAAGAACAGCGTTACACGGTCTTTCTGCATAGGAAGAAAGTCCTGAGTTACAGCAGTACTGTACAGCGTTTATGCTTCCTTCTCTAACATTGGTGGCTGCAAATGGTTGGGAAGCTTTCTTACTACTGATTGAGAGAACTCTGTAGCTGAAGAAATTATGATTAATAATTCAGAGCAGTTTAAGGGTGGAGAGAGAGAGAGATGATTTGCATTGACCTAAAAGAATACTTTTTGTGTCTCAATTAACTAAGTACAATTTGATAATTGAAAGCAAATGCTTTTTTATCAAATGATTTCTACTTTTCTTTACCCAATGCTGTCCCCTGCAGGGTGTAAGAAATCAGATCACAGAAGTATTCAGAGGCTAAAATATATATAAATATATACATATATATTTAAATCTGAGAACCAAAGAGGAATAGCTGGATTAACACCATGTGCTCTATCAGAATTCATTATCAAGCCAGAATGTTTAATAATGAATAATCCTTTTGGAAGCTGACTTGGTGCTGTAAGGGCATTTCTTACTGCACATGTGCAATGTGGCTTTCCATAGGTGTTACGAATTCCTGGTGCTCACGTCGATATTCTGTCTGTGGGCAGTAAGATGTTAGCTGTTTATTTCAAAGGTCTCATCAGCTGCTCTGGAGCACGGAAATCAAGCAGAACACATAAATTATAAAATCACTGTACATTCTAGCAGACCTTCTTACCATTTTGCAGAGTGGGACATAAAGGGTCTGCATGACTACGGGCTGTACACACGGAAAATAGAGCTGTTTAAAAGACATGTGACCATCAAATTAAATGCAGCTCTTCTAAAAAATCAAAATAAACAGTAAAAACGTAAAGGTGGGAGAACTGGTTAGATTTCTTTGATGGGACTATCTTTGCACCAAACAAAAACAAAGCATGAGGCTCAAAGAACTGTGAGAGCACTTGCTATCACAGAAATGATGCTCACATGGTTATTCTCTCCTTTCTCAACTGCAGCACGCTGCTTTATCTGACTAAGTGCAAATACTGAAGTGTTCATTAGCTCTCCTGATGCACCTTGGCTTGTCTTTATTGAGTTGCATTTCATCCATAGCCTTCGTACCTGGAGGCGCACAATAAATTTTTCTGCACAAAGGGTTTCTCAGGAGTAGTTTGACTGTTCCTTTACTCCCCAGAGCCTGGATGCATTGCATCATCTTCTGTCATACTTACAAGCCCCAGGCCTGGGATGAGGAATTGTTTAGTATCTCCAAACCAAAGCTTGCCACGTAGCAGATCAAATTGTTGTTGCTGTGCCACAGAGGTGACTCAGTACTTGCTTGTTTGATTTAAGGCACAGTTCCACTGTGAAAAAGTTATTGTGAAAATGTTATTTTCTTCCTCGGCAAAGATAGTTCCTATGAGTGTGAAGAATTATATGTGCTGACTCAAGTGACAAAAGCAAGTATTTACTGCTTCTGCTCTCTCCAGCTCAGCAGAGCAAAGACAGGAAAGAGAAAAGCAAGTTGGAGTCCATTTAATCTGTATGTGTTAATGCTCTTTTTCAGGTATCTTTGTGTTTATGCTTGTGCAAAGGCAGGGAGAAATAGAGCATCCCAGAGCTGTTAATAGGTATAATTTGGTTTTTTAGTGCTCTTGAGCAGCTGTACAAAGGAAACATCTTTTCTTGATTTCTTGGATCCCGTTGTGCTTGTTGAAATTTCAGCCTTCAAAACAACCAAAACAATGAACAATCACTGATAATGAAGTAGGGTAATTTGAAAAAGAGTAAATTGATACCTTATACTGTTCTATATAGTTACCTTTTACCTGTAGGTGCTCACAGACTTTGTGACTATGTGAGGAGGATTATAAGAGTGTTTTATGGCACTCTGCTTTTGTAGACCTGTGTAGCTATCAGGAGGTGCCTTGGTGCTGCAAACTGCTGGCGTGTGGTTCCTGTCCCACTGAGCCATCCTAGAAGCCACTGAGGGCTTCTTGCTTGGCTGCCTTACACAGTCTGTGTGTGAAACTGTGAGGGGAGTTCACGAGGAATGACGGTCTCAGTGTTGGTTTTAGCACGTTCGCAGCATCCAGCTTTATTGCTTTTCCTTGTCTAACCCGGAGAGGAAAGCTGTTTCTTTCCCTCAGTTTCAAGGTGACTCTGGACTTTGCGTGAAAATGATTTGGGCTTATGTTGCTTTGGAAAAATGCAGTGGTTAGGGCAAGTAAAGAAGCAAGAAGACTTGCTTGAATAGGTCAGCTGCCTAAAACAGAATACTTGGCCATCCTCTTAAATAAATTCCTAATTGCTCCCAGATGTTCAGATAGGCAGCAGTGTCTGCTGGCTGCTTTCATCAGTTTTTGCACTGCAGTAGGAACTCTGTCCCCTTTGGAAAGCTATTTGTGGGGCTGTATTTTAAATCCAGTGTAACAGGAATGTGGCAGCCTGCTTAATTAGTTCAGTACCTTGTGTCTTTGCAGCAGTATGGTTCTCCATTAAATGGCACTCTTGGTTGCCCAGCTCCCAGAGGCTGTCCTGCCTCAGAGGTGGTGGCCATCAGCAAGCCGTGCTGGTGGCACAGGATGTAAACACCAAGTCCCTGGAGCTTCCTTAGCACTGAGGAAGCTAGGAGCAGCTAATAGCTTTGCCTGGAGTGGTCCAAAAAGTCAGCTTGTGTTGGCCTTGGGGTACGCTGAGAACCTATTCTTCACCTGCCCACTAAGTCTGTGCTTTCTTGAGGGCAGTGTGATCTTACCCAGTGGTGAAGCTGCAGGAACTGAGACTGTTTGGTGTTTGCAGTTCAATTCTAAAATATTTATAAGAGCGAAACCTTGTAATCGCAGCTTACACAGTCCATTCTGAATGCAGTTTCTTCTGAGGAAGAAACTTCAGTTTGTCCTGTCAGTTTTAGAAATGGTGTGATTTCCTCACACTGAAGGAGATAGGACCTGTGTCCAACCTACTGAGCGTGAAAAAGATAAATAGGGGGTGACTGTATGGAGCTTATATCGTAGTCAAAGATAACTTATCTCCTAGGTCCTAGCACTTAGAAGATGATTAACTCTCTGTAGTATGAGATGTAACAAAAAGCAAGGGGTGAGGGCTTTCACTTCTGTCTGAAAATAGAAAGCTTCCAAATTTCTTTCTAACGTGAGACTAAACTGCTAAATATGAGGTAATTCTTTAAACTCTCCTTTTGAATAACCCTTTGGTATTGTAGCCTGAGCAATAAATGTTTTATTGATTTGTATGGATGGATTGTGCTTACATACGTCCAGTTGATATTGACTACTTGGTTTTTTGAATGTATAGATGTCTTTGTAAACTCTAAGTCTCATTTAGCTCACTCACTAGATTGCCAAAATACTGCTGTCCATTGCCATTAGAAGGAGGAATGTTGCCAGCAAGGTACAGGCAACTCCCAGTGCTCACCAATTTTTTTCTCATGTGTAGTAATCAAAGATACCATATCTATAGACTTTATTTGCTCCTAAAATGCTTCAATGCACAAGTCAAGTTGGATACTGGGCTGCAAATTCACTTTCTCTTGCTTAGTAGCATTTACCTCCAAAGACTCTGAAGACCCCCTCATGCTTCTGGAATGTTGCCTTCTCCTTGGAGCCCTTTTCTTAGGAGCAGGAGTGGCTTGAGAGGATAATAGGAATACGGGAAACTTGAAAATGCACACATGCGCTGCAGAGACATAAGCTCACCAATCTTTAGAAGCTCTCTGGTAACTTTTTACAAAGCAGCTTCACCCCTTACTGTTACTTTTTTGTGTTGGTATTTACTTTACCACACAGAAAACCAATCATGTTACTCAGTTGTAAGAGTTATTTTGTAAAAGCAGACAGAGGCATGTAGCTGCTCAGAATAGCTTACGGTCTCCTGCAAACACTTAACACTTTCTTCCCTTGAGGTTTGAAGTTATTGGGAGAGCTGAAATGCTTAAGCTTTATTCTCTTACAGAAGCCAGGTCTAAAAATGATAATAAAATACTATTGCAAAGACCTAATACCTGAATATTTCCTTCTTGAACGATATAATTATAAGTAAGTTTGTATTATAGCAGTATTAAAAGTTTTCTGTTCAACAGCATGCTATACCAGAAGACAGACTTCTCTGAGAGCAGATATCCCTTCAAATTACTGCAAATGTGCTTGGTTAAAGCAATACAGAATTATCTTCCATGGTGCTGTTGGGGTTCATTCTGCTGCATTCATTTGGATGTCAAAGTGACAGGCCATTAGCTGAAGGGGAAGCTAATTATTTAAATAACTTCTCTTATTTTGTACAATAAAGATGCATTTTTGAAAATATAACACTAACGTAGATCCGTGTCAGATGATGGCTATGGTCCTTCTTTAAAAAAAATATGAAAATGTAATTTTAGCATTTAAACAGCCAAGACAGTGGTAATTTAAAATAAAACAAGAACAACAGTCATTAAATGGCTGTGTTTCTGGACTTAGATTGATGCTTAACACATTGATCTTCTTCAGTAGAAGCTTTCCATATTCCATCTGTTAGAATCTTTGACCTTTTCTTAACACCATTAAAAGATAAAATGTTAATCTACTGAAAAAAGATGCATGACCTTTTAAAAGTGAACTGTACCACTTTACAATCTGCCATCATTAAAGAAGTTTATGCTCAGGAGCCATGCATTATGTGTATCATAGCAGTATAATTGTTTAGAGTAATGTAATTGTTCAACCAAGAAGATGTATACCATGCATAACATAAATTAGAATGGGAACTATTTGAACTTTGAAAACCCAATCAAAATAACATGTCAGATCAACGCTTACTTTCAGTTTTAATTAGCCTCAACCTCAAATTTATTTTGTCTTAGCAAACTGAGATGCATATGTAGAGGCAACCATTTCACCAAGGAAAAGTGATGGTACCTTAGGACAAATGAAACCGCATCCGTGGCAAATGGTGATGTTTAGCTTTTGTTTCTTTTCTTTTGGAGTGAGGAAATAAATTTGGAACCGGTATCTTAAATGCTAACGAGGAATTTCCTTAGCAAGAGAGTTCTTGCGAGTAGATATTTCTTTCTGCTAAATCTGAATTGTCTTAAACGAGACTTAACAGCAGCAGCCACAGTTCAGAGCAGCATCAAAACACGGTTAAATGCAACTCAATAAAGCTCTTCAGAGAGCATTTAGTTATGGGAGAATTTGATTCCACTACACGTTAAGCTTCTGTTCTGAATCCTGAGTACGGAGTCAAACTGGGTACATGTTATGGGTTCCAATAACCTTGTCTGGTGGTTTACATATTTTGGATGGTGAGGTCTGTCTTTTAGGTGAAGTTCCGTAGATGGAGAGCATAGATCTTATTAATAAAGTGTCTAATTAATAGCTATGAGAGCTGCTCCGAAAGTTATGCCACCTGTTTTATTATATTGACTCCTGATATCAGAGGGTGGTGGTGGTGGTAGTATGGCAGCAGAGGTTGAACCTTCCACCGATGTTCCATCCTCATTCTGAGGCAGTGATTGGTGCAGTTCAGCTGTGGCATCAGCAACAGTGAGTCACCTCTGCTGGGGCAGGTGTGTATGAGAGTGGCATGCCTGCTTTTGTTCATCACTGGTAAAGATTTAGACCTAATGGTGTCAACACAGTAATGACTGTGTTGAGAAGTAGTGTTTTGTAGCTCTATCAAATAGTGCTACTGTGCTCTTTGTATTTGTGGTAGCCTCCTTCGAAATAAGTAGGATGCACTGCTGTCAGAACCTGACGTACAAGACATATGGTAATAGAGAAGTCCGAGTATCATCTTCAGTTGAATATAGAATTCTGTATTGTACTAAAAATGTTTATTTTATGGAACAAATACCTTTTCTACATAGGAAGACTCAGATTCTCTGAATTTTGATGTATATTCTACTGAACTCCGAACTTGATTTGTTTCACCTCAGAAACTCTCATGATCTTAGACCAGATAATTCTGGATTGGAGTGTGCTCTCCCTGATGTTCCATATGTTTTTCAGTGGAATTGACTCCATAAGTAAGTGATCGCATGCAAAATAGAAATACAATAGTTCTAATATTATATAAGCCTAACTCCTGTTATTAGTATTATTTGTTTATAGTAGCATATGCAGCATTAGGAACATCGCCGTGCTGGGACTCTTATACTTGAAGGCTTGCAGTGTGTGCTCAAAGCTGTTTCCCACCCATAAAACCGAGGCTGAAGTCATACGCTGGTTTACGCTGCTGGGTGACTTACAGTGCAGATGGACAGCCCTGCCGAAGTCAGCTCATTACGTGTACACTGCATGCCTAGGACTGGAAAGTGGCTTGAACTTCATCATGAAAAATGACATCATGTGGTTATATAAGGTCCTTGAGCTATAACCAATCACAGCAAAGTCAGTTCTGACCCTTACTTCTTTGCTGAACAACTGGTGACGCAGGCAGATGCAGAGTGTTTGCATTTAATGTGTGGGTCGGAAGGGAGAGCAGAAGAAATGAAACTATCCAGTGCAGGAGGGTAAGCCAGCATGGTTTGTTAGCCACATTAGCTCTAGGTGTTTCAGAGAGATACGTTTTGAGCATGGAGGTGAAGATAGAGCTTACAGATGTCTCAGTGTTGCTAAATCTTATGATCTTACGGACAGCTTTAAGATGTGTAGTAATGTTCTTTCAGTTCTAGCTGTAGAAATCTTCTTATTATAGAGACTATCAGGATTTTTTATGTATTTTTTTTATGAAGGAACTTTTTTACCAGAGAGAGGTTTGAAACTGAAAAAAAAAAAAAAAAAAAAAAGACAACAAAAAGGTACTTAGTAAGAACCTGCTTGCTTTTCCTTTGCTTTTTACTCTTCAAGGGCAGCTCCTCCTAACGATACAGAAAATGTGGGAGAAAGCACAGAGTTTGCTGACAGTCCTGGCAAGTAGAAAGACACGTTCTGTGAATGTCAGCTTTGTAACTCCGGTTAAAACTTTGTATTCTGTTTTCTGATCATGTGGATGGACCAGATCTCTCTATTTGTATTTTGCTCCAGTTAAATAAGCATTGCCCCCTTTTGTATAGGCTGTGCATTTCATCTTTGAAGTTAGTAGCCAGTTTTTTTGTCAAGCACTTTCATTGTTTAGACGTGCTTCCCAGTTCCAGCCCCATTTTATCACCACAAATTTCCTCTCTTGCATATTTCTTCCCTCTAGGTCATTGATAGTGAAAGCAAGCAATATGTTTCCTGGTGTTCAACCATGTGGCACTTCACTAGTCACATAATACACTAGATAAGCAGATGACAGTCTGTGCTGCTCTGAATAGCATATGTGCATGCCAGCTGAAAGCCAGGAGCCGGAGGACATACAGGCAGCCAACAGAGGGAGTCAATGGCAGCAAAGCACTGGCCGTGCAACCAGCACTTTGGAGAGCAGAAAAATGGACAGATTTGTACTTATGGTCAAAGAGTAGAAGACCTCAGTCTGTTTCCCTATTAGGCCCCAGGCATCTCTGACAGCCCACATGCTCTTCTGCTTTGGACTGTAGGTTGCTACCTCAGAGAAGCTCTGTTCCAGCTCTGTACCCACCAGAGTTAGAGTTGTTTGGGGCAAAGTTTGACCCTTCTTACATTTGTTATGAGGACCTGGAAGATACAATAGATAGCAATTGCTTTTTGTCTGCTAAGGTAATGTACAGGAGCTATAATTGCTGTCTAATTAACATAGCAAAGTACAGCCTACATTGTAAAGAACACCTGCTTGCTCTTTCTTTTAGAACATAATAGTGATGTTTAAAGTCTCTTGTGCACATTCGTAACTTGTTACCAAACAGTTTGAGTGTTGCAGACCCCACCAACCAAAGTGCTGTTCCCCACTGACTAAGGAAGCCCTAGATCTCAATGCAGGTGTGTACTATAAACGTAACGACAGTCTGTTCTCTTTGACAGAAGCAAGCTGTCAAGGTAATAGAGAAATGAGATTCAGAGGGGAAAAAAAAATTCAAAATATTCTCAGACACATTCAGGCAATGTGTAAATAGAATAATAAATCTGGCAAGAAAGACCTGTTTATTTTTTACATGAAGGGACTAAAAAAGTTTTTTTTTTTCCCTTTTAAAGCATGACTTCTTTTCCTTCCACCTGAAGGCTGCACGGTATTCCTCAGAGCAGCCGTCCGCAGCAAGAAATTCATCATTCACTCTCTGATCAGCACATACAGCAAGTGACATGAAACTCTGCTTAATTCTCTTGTGTCTTTATGAAATAAGTTCTTCCCCAACCAAAGCAATCTGCTGCTCACCCTAATCTCAATTTAACACTTACTCTCAGTGCTCAAAAGTAACAGTCCGCATTTGAATGGATTGCAAAGCAGAAGCAACTGCCAGGGAAAATGAAACAAGTCTTGTCTCTTCCTTGAAAGCTGGGGAAAGGCTTTAGGCTTTTTATTGCGGCGACAGGTTACATGTAAATAAAGTCTGAGATCTTTGCTTTGGCCATTTAAGACGAATTGCTTAGAAGAGAACAAAGCTGACGGTGCAAAGCTTGAATTCAGCCCAAGTTGCACATTAAGATGGCTGTTCAAAAGCAAGTGCCACGTGCACACAGAGTACAACTGTGGGGTGTCTGTGCAGTGTGACAGATAGGGCATGCTGCTGCTCGCTTACTGAGGAAGCCTTGAAACCATTGAATTTTCAGTTAGTAAGCAGTATGGAAAAGAGGCCTTGAGCACATTCCGCTTCTTAGAAGCAAATTTATTTGGTTTATGCTCTATGGAAAACATCTGGGAGGATCTCAGCCCCAGCGAAGCTGGTAATGGTTCCATCTTACCTCAGATTACCTTGCATTAACACAATGATTTGAAAAAGATTCCCTGATTTACATTGGAATTGGATACTGTTGCATTTAATCAGTAATCCTGTTAGTATTGTTGGACTGACTACGTTTCTGGGTTTGTTCTGAAGTTACCAAAATGGCATTCGAACTGGGAGGGATGTGTTCTGCAAGAGGTCTTCAACAGCAGCACTGCTCCACTGCAGAAGCCATGGTCGTTGCTGACCCGGGAGCCAGGGGCTGCTCTTGAGAGGAACATCTCCTGCACTTCTCTCCCATTGCTTGTAAAGGGGGGAATGAGCAGTTGACAATTTAGAAATAGATTGCACAACTTTTTCAGGTTACAGCTGAATTGGAGTAACAATGAGTTCCTCTCTTCTTCCATGTTAGGCTGCATGTGCAGCCTATTGCATTAGCCATACACGCCACGTGGGGCATGCTGCATGAGGTCCTGTTGTATTTTATCTGCTGGAAGTGTTTTAACTTATCTGCATGATTCATTTTCTTCCTGGCTTTAGGTCAGGTGGAAGAATAAAGCATTTCCCTATGTAGCTTTCACACCCAGGTATACTGCAGAGTTGTTGCTTCACCTAAGCAGAGTAATTCTGCCTAGGCACAGATTTCTCTGCTGGAAATAGTGCTTTTTAAAGAATATTGACATATGCATTAAATGAGAAACACGCATGGAATGGAAGCGCTCAGTTTCCCTACAAGAGGAAGAGAATAAGTCTTAGTTTTCCTTTGGGGCAAAACTTTAATGGATTTGCTGCAGTATAATAGTCTTCCAGATATTGTTCAAACCCCATATGATAACTCAGGGCTGTGAGTGTTGGTACCAAGAAAAGAAGAATCTCAATTCATTCTCAAGCTCAGATTGGCAGTGTAGGATGCGTTACTGTTAGAACAACCTATGTGCTATTCTTCAAAATGGCTTTGTTCAAACTGTGGTATGATTAAGCCTCACGTAAATTGTGAAGATGCTCAGACTCTATACTTTCTGAATTTTGAAGATGAGGTTACTGAAATGTAGAGCTTGTGAGAAGGGCTAGGCTGACAGCAAAGAGATGGGTCGTCTTTGTGGAGCACACACAGCTTGTTGCCTTCTTAGTGTGCCTCAGACCCAACGTGCTCTGAAGCCCAGCAATGAGTGTCCCAGTTTGGCTCCCACATCCTCCTGTCCTCGAGGGCTGTGCTGGGATGGGTGGCTGGGTTTGCAATTAGTTCTGGTTGACGACCAAAGGTGGAAATCTTTCTGTACTGGGAAAGGTAAGCTGAGCAACTCATTTCATGTAGGTGCTTTCTGAAGCCCACTGATTGTCCTTCTACAATAAAGCCCCCTCGTTTTCAGGTTCATTGAGAAATGCAGTAAAATCAGACTTTAATCAGGAGAAATGACACATTTTTGGGCATACTTCAGGGCTGTAAATTAAAAGCTGTTTTTTAAAGAAGAAATTTAAAGGCTATTTCTTGTTGCTACTGCCCCTCTAGGACTGCACTGAGCTCTTGTCACCTACAAGCGCTCTCGCCAGGCAGGCTGTGCAAATATTATTATTACTTAAATAGAGTCTGAATCATTACCTTGTGTTTTCACTTTGTAGTGAAGTGATTTAAATATAGTTTTCTTATGCTTGGATCCTTTGACAAATGCATAAATAGTTAGCGCATTGTTAGCAACAGTGAAAAGGAAATGGATGCCTGGCAGGAGGAAGGGCAAATAATTTTCTCATGCTTGCTGTGCTGTTTCTGTAGTGTAAATCAACTCTGCTCCTCTGAAAGTAAAAACTTATTCCAAGATGTCAACAAAAGTAAAGTAATTAGGAGAGGAAATGTAATTCCTCCCTACCGCTCCTCCCTCACACACATCGGTAAATGGAAGCTATTTAAAGATACAACCTGAGGTAGACTAATTGGGGCAGATGAGTCAGTTGGGACCTGATCCTGGAAGTGCTTGCTCCCATCAGTAGGCCTTTGATTGTTGGCCTGGGTCAATTCTGAGAGCACGTGCAAATGCTCCGAGACCAGGGAGAAGGCTCATTCTCATGGGGTCCTGAGTGGCCCACTTGAGATCCTGAACCACGTGCTTAGAGTTTACTGTTGTACTGCTCAAAGATGTTCTGGTCACCGTTGGCCAGACAAACCCTGAGTTCTTAAATTTAAATGGAATATTATGAGGCTGCATTCGATTAATTAATCTTACAACTCCAAAAACAAAACATGCCACGAAACTTACCCACATTTGCTTGTGCCTCTGGTTCGTGTCTGTCATAAAATTAACTTCTGTAATACGCTTTTTCCACAGTTTAGTTCTCAAACTCTTTGGTGCAAAGGAAGCTGTAAAGCTCAAAGGCGTATATTTTCTTAGAGTTGGCAATTAATATGCCACTAGTCTTTGCATAAATAAGTTGTCTGTTTTAAAGCAACTCAAATGGGCTATTTCGTTTTATATGACTGTTAATTAAGATGTTGATTAGCCCTGCTATTGAAGCATTGAAACCCTTTCTAAAAGAAATGGCCACTGTTTCAATTTTATTTTAATTAGTTGGACTTTGAGGTTATTTACTACAGCGTCGGCCATCAAAGTAAAGCTATTTAATTTGATGTTCAGTCCAAGCAGGTAGCACAGAGACCCACATTTGCCTGTAACCACTGCCATTAACAGCGGTATGATTTAAGGTCATTTAAGAGTCATCAACCTCACAGATGGTAAAATGCAAAGTATCTAAAAGGGAAAATAACAATTGTTGTCTTGTCAAATAAAGTCCGAACATTGTATTTTCTGTGAACACCCACTGGCTTCCAGCAATTTTATACTGAGAGCGTTTCCCTTTGGGCGGAGAGAGCTAGGTCTTCCCTTTCATGCATCCTTCCATTGAGACATGCTAACCCCCTCGGGAGGTGAAACCCACCCAGATATTTGTGATTTTAAAACTTCATTTGCGTCACTTGCAACAGAGATGGATCGTTATTCTGGGACAAAATCACATCCTGCACAGTGAAAATAACAGGCAACATTTGACCTGAAAGGGGAAAGAGGAAAAAAGAAAAAAAAAAAAACGAACATAGGCAACTTGAAAGTGTTAAAAGGAGCAGATAGTGTTAAAGCTGCTGCAGGAAACAAATTCTCCCTGTAATGCAGTGTAATTACGATCTTTTCTAAGCTAACTATAGTACCCTAGAGATTACTATAAGTAACTTATAATAGAATTTTTATTAGTGGTAGTAATTTTTTATGATAATTAGTGTAATCTGCAGCCAATAAAATCAGAAGATATATAGTTATCTCTTTTACACCAGAAAAGTATTCTTCAGACAGCTGAAACATTAAGAAAAGAAAAATGTGTTATTTTATGGAGGCCATACGCTTTTATGTTCTGATTGTTTGGTATTCTTTTTTTTTATTATTAGCTCTTTCCACTCTGCATTTAATGGTGAAAAATGTGACACGTACTCAAGAGCCACTATAAAGCAGCCAGTTTGGGGTAAGCAGCTGACATGTAATTCTGCAGCAGTCTTTATACTGTTCTATCTGAAACCTCATCCTGGGTGGAAGCTAGCAAGCTTTACTGTTTCTCCTAGATGACGATGATGTTTCTCCTCCTGCATCAGCCTTGTTTGTGCTCGCTGTGAGACTGCCTTTGCTCGTTGTTTGTGGCACATAATCAATGAGACTTCGTTGTGTTGCCCCAGAAAAAATATCTTGCAGCACAACCCTTCTCAAAAGCTCTTAAAAGAGGAACACAGGTGCAAAAATATTCCTTACTATGAATCAGCTGTCCCACATTACAGCACTGGCTGGGCTCTGACCTGTCTGGAGAGGTGTTTTGATTTAATGGATCAATACTGAGCCTGTTGGTTTTCTGGAAGCATGAAGGAAGAAAACGATTCCTAATCAACCTATGGAAGCAGTGATTGCAATTCTGCTATAAGCGTTCGGGATCATGTCTTATGTCTGTAGTTTGCTCCTCTACTTCTCTTGCTGGCACATAGAAGCAGAAGTGTTGCCAGAGTAAAGCAAGACATGGGTCTTAGGTTGATCAAAACACTTTTCCAAAATAGCAGTTGAATCTAAAGTTGGACAAATCAGCACAGCCTTTTTGTCTGAGAGAAGAAAGGGTATATAATTCTTCCCATCACAGCTAGAGAGTTTGAATTTCACTTCCTGAAGGGAAGAAGGGAAGAGAGCACTCTGGGAGAATACTGAATCTGTACTGATTTGAGATGGAAGGACTATTGTTCCATATGTTATCTGTGGCCTGATAGACTGCTATTTTCTTTTCTCAGTTAGTGGCACAACAACCCCTAAATGACCCTCTTAATCTGTGTTATTGTAACTTACTGGCAGCTGTTACAGGATGAAAATTTAAAAATTAAGATACATGACCTAAGAGGGACCAAAGAAGGTTTTCATCATCTTTCCCCAGCCATTTATCTCATGCTCAGAAGTTACGACAGAGAGTAAGGAGGCTGGCAAAACCAGGTTTGCATTTTCTACATGGTGAGCAATATTAGGTCTGGAGAAAGAATTGCTCAGATTTGCTACTAAGCACCAAATAACACTGTAATCCTCCAGGCTGCATGGATGAGATGGATCTCTTGTGTTGGCTGCGCAGATTTTGAAGCTGGGTTCATGCTCACCTGGAGTTCCTTGGGCTTGGACTTCACTCGGGACTATGAAGAGTGCCCACTAGTTTCCACTCACAGAATGGTGTAAGTTTTTATCTTCTCCTGCAGCAATAACTTTCAAAAAGTCCAGAGTTCTTTTGCATTTTCCTAGGCATTTCCTTAGAGATGCTAAAATGAGATCAGCACTCCCAGCAAATGTACAGATACTTGTGATCCAGTCCTCTTTTCTGTGTGCTGATGAGCAGTGAGTTCATAACGTTGACAGTTGACATTTTGTCACTTGGCATCTGCTGATGTGTGTGAGATAGAGCAAGCTGCCTAGAAGTCTGCCCTGCATTCTGCAAATACAGGCGGGCATCACTGTATGCAGTTACTGTGATGTGTATTTTCAGGGTTGTCCCAGTGATTATAACTAATGCAGACATGAGGCATGTTGAGATGGCTGCTTGTGAACACAGGTATGTTCATTCAGAAGCTTAGGGAAGGCATTGGTTTGTTTCCTAAGAGAGATACTGTAATGGTGATTTCCTATCTACTTTGTCCATGCCTTTTGTGTGGCAAAGCGATTAACTAGGCAGCTATTAAATAAGAGTTGTTTCATTCATGCCCAAGAAATCCTGACTTAGTGATGAAAATTGCAAGTTTGGCCTTGTCCTTTTTCCCCATTGCTTTTTAGGAAAGGTAGCACTGTGCAGACTTTGAATCTTCCAAGTTCTGTTCAGCCTGCAAGCAGATGGGCTGTGAAAGCAGCATCCTGTCAGTGGAGCTTCTACCAGTGGACAAAAGTGCTGCTTCTGCAGGATGCCTGTGTGCCACTACTTAGAGACTGTTGGCTGTGAGGTTTCTCTGACACTCTTGTGAACCCTCCCAGGGACAGATGGGTTTGCTCTTGAATGGCTCCATTCTTTTCTTTTTGTGAATAGAAGGGGCACTTGTTAATTTGCCCTGACTGCAGTCATGCACCACAGGCATCTGCTTTGTCACCCCTCCTGCTGACCATGGCCTCAAGGCCAGGAGGGCTCATACTCTCAAGAAGTGTGTACTTACTGTATCTGTCCAGAGTGTCTTCTGGGAGGAGAGAGATCACAGCTGAGCAGTGCTGTGTGCTTCCCCTTGTCTTGCTCCAACCTGGGAATTAAACAGAAGGCTTCTAGTGAACTTTCTTGGTAGAAGCGACTGATGGAAGTTAGAGAAATAAAACTCTTGTTCTCCTTCGTTGAGGAATCTTACCAAAAGCCGTGTAAGCAACAATGGATTTTGCAAGTCTTCAAATTTGCACGTGAGCTATTATAAAATTATTCGTGGGTTTTTAAGTTGGATTACTGAAATGCATTGTACTTAAGGCAATGTCTGAAGAATGTCTGGAAACTTTCCCTAAGAGCACAAACCCATTTCTTGTTCTCTTAGTCTCTTCAGACCATGCTTTGTTGGTAGACTGCTCTCAGAATTCTCAGACTGCGCACCAATTACCCGTGCATTTCCAAACATAAGAAAAAGCAAAGTTTTGAGCCATCAACCTCAGTAATACATCCTTCTTCTTCTGTTCTTCATTACATCTTCACAAATCCGATCAGCTGCTATTCTTCTGTGCACAACATATTTAGTTAAAGAACAATGTTCTGCTGCCCTCAGACCCAGTATGTGTTCCTTGCTCCTGCATGCTGACCTTTGCATGATGTAGCAGGGCTGTTTTCCAGGACAACTGCCTATAAGCTCATAGGCCTGAAGGATTTCAGGCAAATGAGGTTATGTTATTGTCAGCTTTAGAGTCTTTGAATACCTTATTAGCAAACACTGGGTTCTGTGGTAATTTGTCTGGAGGTTAGAGCAGGTGTATAGCTCACCCCCAGATAAATAAGGCTTAAATTGTTATTTCATCACAGAGAGATCAATCTCTGTAATTTAGGTGACTGAATTTGTATAGTGGGTATGCAAAGAAAATCCCTTTTTCAGAACAGCTATAAACTGATAGTGCAATTTGTGTTGTGAACACTGCTCACTGTATTAAATTGTCTATAAGAATACACACAGCCTTTTGAACTGTGCCCACAAGATGCCCATAGGAAAAAAGCTAAGCCTTCAGATGTGTGTGGAAATGTTCTTTCCTACACTGAGTATGAGACTTCGGGAATTGTTTTCCTTGCATTTCCAGGAATTTGGTATATAACACAATACAGCATCTGGTAAAAGTTTAACTGAAAAATCACTTATTTCTAAATTCAGATAATTTCTCTCCAGTTAAAATGTATCCTAAGCTGTGTGCTTTTCTGGCGCTGGGTAAGTAACAAATTGCATTGCTTGCCTCTCGAGATGAATTTTAGAGTAATTCACTACACTGTGTACAACATCACCTAGAAGCCACAACACAAGTGATAAATAGTAAGTGGTTAGCAGTGGAGGGAGAGGGGAAGGTCCTTCAAAGAAAAAATACCCTGCAAAGACATAAGATAGCAACGTCATCATCAAAAATGTGAATTCCATATCCCCAGTGGAAATTCCTTGGTAAGCAGACCCGGTGGAGGAGACAAAATTAGCAGTCAGAAGCAAAGAGTCTGTGGTCCCAACAGGGAAACTGAGGTCGCATCTGACACCTGTTGAAATCCACACTTGCGAATCTAGCGGTCGTTAGGTTGGATTCTTAATCACCAGAAAAATGGTTTACTTCAATGTATCATCTCAAGGGGAAAGGACAGAAGAAATCTGAGGTAGAAACAGAGACAAATGACTCTCTCTGCTTCAGGTAATGCCGAATACAGGAGGAGCTCCCTCAGCTCTGCGCTGGAGCCCAGCAGGTAATATCAGTTGCTTTAGCCTCGTGCAGACACCTGAAAGGCACTGCAGTTTTGGTGGTTGTAATTTCAGTGCTGAATGGACCAATTTAAAATGCTGTAAATCCATTGAGCAAAGTATTAAATTTGATCCAATGCAATTTTATATGAATTTTAGAAAATTAAAAGCTAAGACTACAGCTGTTTTCTGAAAATACAAACAGCATGAAGTATTTTCTTTCCCATGATCGTCAGTAATGATTTAATTTTCCAGTGACAGGAATACTCCACAAATACATTTCTGCAAAATGAAATCCTTCCAGGTTGGGGTTTTCCCCTTCTCTCTCTCCTGCTCCCATTCTGTGCTCTGGGAGCAGGCAAAAGAACATGAGTTTTCACGTTAATATTTCTTGCTTTTGTTCAGCATCTTTTCCTGCTCCCCTACACAGCACCAGAAACGCTCATGTTAGTGTAATATTTCTGTCAAGAGTCTGTACCCAGCAAAAATGTCACTGAGTTCTGAAAGTAAGGGTTCTGTTACGGTTGGTGATGTTAGAGGCTTGGCTGATGTGGTGAATAGGATGCAGAATATGCCACGGGTTTCAACACAGTGGAGGAGTTATCAATAGAATAATGGAGAGCAGACAAGGAGTCTTGCGCGTGCTCTTTTTTCTGGGTGCTTTCCAGATATCACAGACGGAGCGTAACACTGTGTTTCTGTCTTGTGGGAGGAAAGCCTCGCTGCGGCCAGCAGCCAAACTCCCTGCAAAAAGAGAAAGGAAGGCTGCTCCCATAGCAGGGTGTGAAAAACTGACCTTCTAGAATAGCAGTTTTAAGTAGCTGGCAGGTTTTGTTCAGCTGCGGGAAGGAAGGCACTGTTGTGTTGGGGCGAGCAAGTTGTGCTCTTCGCCGGAGGAATGCGTGGAGTGTGTTGAAAGGAAAGATAGGGAAACACAGCCTGGAATGTGATAGAGTGGATATAAAATAAGTGAAGACAAGTGTCCTCATGCTGGCTGCAGTGGTGACGTGCATTATCTCAACGTGTTATCAGGAGATAGATGTTTGCATTCCCATGGGTCAGCGCAAGTTGTCACAGTTTCAACTTCCAGCTTTTTCTGATGGAAATAACGTCACAGGGTGAAGAACGCACAAAAAGCCCTCGGCTTGCTTGTGCAAACGTGGTGGCACAATCTTGAAGGTCCTCTGGAGGACTTAGCATTGCAGTGTGAAAGTATGTCAGTTAGTTTTCAGTGGTCCTTTACTTCTATTTATAGCAAGCAAGTTGATTAAGATATTTTATTGCACGCCTTTTCCTACTCTTTATAATTCTTTGCTTGTGAGAGAGTGTCAGGTATTTTTTTGCAGGGGGGAGGGAGAGACAGATTCCTGTCACAAGGAACTCCATTCGAGGCATGCTGTGAACACTTTCTCTTCATTGCTCTCTTGGAGTGGCCAGTAGGAGCCCAAAGCCTGGCACCTTCCATCCCAGCCCAACCATTTGAAGCTAATGAATTTTGCAGGAGCAGTTAGCAGGTTTTGTTATCGTTTCAGTGTGAAACAAAAACAAATAGAACCCGAGAAGTTTTTCCAAAATGCAGTTAAGCAGTTGTCATTGTTTCTGATCTGCTGATCAATTGCTAGCAGTAATTAAAGGATTCCTATAGATCTGCTCCACAGGTCCATAATAGACAGAAAAGGAATGTGTGGCATGAAATCTCAATTCCTGTATTTACTGTTTGTTGTATCTGTTCCTGGGTGTGTGAATATTCCATCTGATAAGGCGAAACACCCTGTGATACTAGTCATTAGTCATGATTTCATATAATTACTATAGCAATTTCTTTGGTAGCTAATGTGTCCCACACACCTGTGCTTAATGAAGCCATTTCCTGTCAAAGTTGTGATTTTTAAGGGATATATGGTTAGCCCATTGAAGTAGGTTACTTCACTATTTGAGTTCTGTTGTACCTACTTTTTCTGCAAGTGCAGTACCACAGTACAAAAAGAAATGAAATTCCAAAGTTATGTGTTTGTCCTAGTGAATTATTTATGTTGGCATCTCTTGTACAGTGTAGTACATATTCCAGAGTTCCCATCTCCCTGCTCTCTTTTAACTATCTCCTGTCCTGTGTTATCCTGTAGATACAGGAAGGGGAAGGTCGAACACCTCAGCCTTGAGTCAAGCACGCTGGGCAGTTTTTTGGCAGGATTTTTCCATGCAGCTGTGTTAAAGTTTTAGCCATCAGCGCCCAGCCTTGTTTTTCAGTCTAAGATAACTTCTGCGTCCAGAATTGCGTATTGTGCTGATCTGTGGGCTTGTTTTGTGTATGAGTGAATGGGGAACGTGCGACGTTTCTTTTCTTTTCACGGTTGAAATCAAGTATGAACTCCAGTCTGAAAATACAACTGATGTACTTGGGGTAGTTTTGTTGTGGGCTTTTTTCTGCTTGTTTTAAAAAGCCTGGTTTAGAGGGGGAAACAACGCAATAAGAAAAGAGTGGGCTTGGTTAGGAATTTCGATACAACAGAAAACTCTAAAATTGGAGAAGCAACATAGAAATGCTGCCGGAATTAACTTTGGTTTTTGTGAATCTCTTAAAGTTGGAGGCTTACATACCTGTAAACCACCGGTTTCCCTGCAAGAAATGATCCAATCATCATTTAGTTGTGCCTGGTGATAGCATCATATCTTTTCATGCGCTGGCAACTGGGACTTACTTTAATTTCTTTTGATAGATTTCATCTAGAGATTCCTAGATTAAATAAACATAGATGATCCAAATGGCTTTAAACTGATTCCCGTCTAAGAAAAGATTTGGGAAACAAAATACCAAAAAGCTGCAGTAAGAAGTAAGCATTTTGCTTATTTGCCTTTTGTTTAAAAACTCAGAATAAAACTCTGCAGCTCCAACAGGCTCAGTGTCTGATGGTTGGTGTGCCAGGTGTTGGGTACTCCGGCAGTGCAAAGCGCAGGGTTGACTCCAGGAAGTGGTGCAGATGTTTGACAGCAGTGCCAGCCGGTGAAGGAGTGAACCCTGAGGAAATGTGTTTCTAGTTCCCTGTATACTCTCAGATTGCTTTTCACATCTCGGTATTTATTGACGTGCAACACACAACACAACATAATTTTTCCAGTGAAAAAATTAGTATTTACCCACACTTCTCTCACTGTAATATTTGAAATAATAGGACATCATTATTTTCTGTGCTCAGAGTAGGAAATAACTATGACAACTCCAATACCACGGCTTGATTAATATTGGATTCTTAATAACAATCTCTACACATAGATTTCCGTACCAGGATGAGTCATTTCTGCAGGCAGAGTTGATTCCGGGTGAGCCAATGGCTCCATGGCAACTCAGAGAAAAGCGTCTGCAGAGAAAGGAGCCGGCGTTGCCTCCTGACGTGCAGGTAGGGCTTTGTGCTCAGAGCTCTTCAGCCCGCCTCGCTGTGCTGTTTGCCTGGAGCTGGTCAGCCAAGTGTAGCCACAGCCTTACACAAAACCTCACAATAACGTGAGCCAGCTGATTCTGAAAGTTAAACTGTGCGGAAAGTGCACAGGCATAAATGGTCTGCGTAGGCTGAAGTACGAGTTACTTCACTCCAACACACTTTCCACTATGGCCAGTAATATGAAAAAACATTGAATGCTAGTAGTGGAATTCCTGTCAAGGGAAAGCTCCTGCTGGAAGTTCACCAGGAGCTTTGCTTGAGTAAGGGCTGCAGAATTTGGCCACTATTCAGCAAAACTTGCTTCCATCTCTGACTGTACAGGGGACCTTCATGGTCTGCTTTACTACAGAAGGCAACTGAAGTGACAGTAACTCACATCGCGCTCTCATGTCATGGGTGGACACAAAGGTCTTCTTGGATTTGTTTTCTTCATTCTCATAATAATGTTACAAAAAACCCCACAGCCCTTCACATCATAAGATTGGCAATGGGAATTCTCCTGCATGCCTCGCTCTGACAGCAGCACAGCATGCCAAGATGGCTGCCGCAAATGGCAAATGGCAGCTACTTGTATAGTTCTTCTGAGTTCTAATTCTGGGAAACTGTCAGTGATTGCAGCTAGTGGTCTGATGCACTCTGTCGTGGATTTTAAATACAGGTTGGTTTTCATGGGCAGCAAGGCAGAAGGGGCAAACGGATATGACAGTGCCCAACAAGTCTGATAGTTGGACTTAGCGGTTATAGAAAGGTCTAGGGCTCTGCATCTTCTTCTGTCTTCAAGGTCCTTTAGTCTGGATCTGGAAGAGAATTGTCAAAACTGTGTTCTGCTTGGATACAAAAAAAAAAGACTGTAATGTTGTGCTGGTTTGTCCCCAAGTGCCACACTCCAGTGCTCTGTCAGTGTCTGTTCCTGCCTACGTTGTGCGGTGTGTTGTGAATTCAAGGCAGGTAGAGGAGCAGCAGAAAGGAGTTCACTGTGCTGGCCATTTATTTCCTTGAAAGCAGGGACAAAAAGTCAGATCCAATCTTCAGAAGCTTATCTTTATGGTTTGCATTTTATCGAGTCTCATTTTACTAATTCCTTCTGATTCCACATTGGCCATTAGGCATAATGTGTTCTTTATTGGTGTACTGTTTAATAACATGTTAATTGATGGCTATCACGGTGTAGTTATCGGAGGCCAGTCTGTATTTCAAACTCTGGAAATCCTAAAGCAATGGCCCATCACTAACGGCAGCATGGTAGAAATAAGAACGTTTATGACCTATGCACATCTTCCATTTCTGTACTGCTTCTGTCTGGTTTTGGTACAGGCAAGTTTATGAAGAGCTGTTGTCTGAGTGATGGTGGGTGGGGAAGGTGAATGGGACAAGGTTGTACAAGGCTTGTAGGCACTCTGAAAGCCATTTCATGACAGGTGGTGCTATGGAGGCTCACTGAGTTTGCTTGTATTTGGCACTCTAACGCTAGCCAGCACCAGGGTAACAACATGTTCAGCTATTTGTAAACCAAGCAGGGGCCTAAAAAACATTCCGCTCACAAGGAAAAAATTGATTTAAAGAGGCTTGGAGTGGAGCTTGAGTATCAATGAACACTGAAGAGCCTTCTTAAACTGACACAATAAATTAGTTCAAAACAGATGACAGCCCTACAGATTACCCACCTCCGAACAAAGGAGGGGCATTCTGGTCCCCTTCACGAAAACATAGATAAAAATTTTGTTCTTCTACTCTAATGAGGCAAGCTCAGATATAAGTCAATAGAGCAATTCATTAACAAATCTAGTGAAATCCCCTGGGTTACCAGTGAGATGACAGTGAAAGTGGATGTGCTGTGAAAACTCTCCTTTGGTAGAGATGTCCATATGCTAAGGGTCAGAGAGCTGAGTGGTTTGTTCTGTTTACTATTCACCATACACATATGGCAGTTAAGGTCACTGTTATCAGACACTTTCTCTGTACACAAAACAAAATTTCCATATGGTCCATGAAAATGGATATGCTTTGCTCCCATGCAGCTTCCCACGGCTCCCTCTTTGTGCGGCACCGGTTAGAAGTGTAAAGGCAGGGTGTGAGGGGTTACCTCGTCAGTCAATTGCGCGCTCCGCTTTGTGCATCAGTCCAATTTAGGGCAAATCTGCATCACTTTTTTCCCCCTGTCTTTCAGGCACAAATGCTCATGTCAGTCTATTAGAACGTGATAGAAGTACTGATCACTGCCTCTGCATCTAAATCCTTTTGAAACCAGGATGACCTGCTGAAGAGGATTTTGAGTGGAAGGCCCTTCACAAGACTCTTTCAAATCCACATAAATAAAGCCCTTTACTGGCTTAAAGTGGCCCCTCAGATTTAGCACTACAGAGCCCCTAAAAAGCACAACACGATTGTCATGGATATTACATGATGGTAACAACAACAGGCCAAGAAGACAAGTCTCGATGCCGAACAAAACTAGGCCAGACTTTTTCATGATTTGGGATACAGCTTGCTGACAGCCCAGTAAATAGGCTGTTTAACCCTTTGAAAGTGAATAAAGAGTGGGGAGACAAATGCTTTCTGATAGACTTTGTGTATGTAATGGGTAAGAAAAGTGTATTCCAGCATTCTGGGTTTCTGCTGCAAGATTAATAGTTACATATCTGCAAGTAATTACGCTTCTGCATAAACAGCCGAGCAAAATACCTGATTGCAGGTGGAGGTCTTCCACACAAAGGAACTGTAGGGAATGCTGTTATACGTTCCTGATTTAGGTCCAAGGCATGTTTCTCCTCTTCCCTGTTATAATTCATCTCTCTCTCTCTCAAAAAAAAAAAAAAAAAAAAAAAAGAGTGACAGGCGAATGTCACCTCTCCTTCCATAAACATCTCTAACAAACAGGAGGGCATTGCATTTATCTGCTGCTCCTGGGTCACAAATACACTGGTAGTCTCTCTCCCTAGGAAAGCAGCTTGATAAAAATCAAATGTTGAAAATCAGTATTTTACCCAGGTCCTAAGATGGCAAAACTGCTGACAAAATAATCTCCTAGAAATTAAGAATTATGTATATTGCCCTCAATTTTATAAAGCTGTTTATGTTGCAGCTCGAATGGCTCCCTTGTTACACACAATTTCTGAGGCTTGGCAGGCACGTGATTTTCATAAATCCAGATACTACCGTTTCTAACCTCTGACCATGTTTTAACTGCGCAGGACCCTTTTAATTCATTTAACTCATTTTAATTGTCTTTCAGGGGAAGCGTGCTTTCTTTGGTCAGCTTAACTGGCAGGGAATGCTGCCTGCTTGAGTACTTGCTGCCATTCAAAGAGACCTCTCATGAAAATGCATGCTTGTCCTCGCAACTCCTTCAGCAACTGTAATATTTCTCCCTTACTGTTTATGTCAGAGAGTCATTACTGGAAGCTGCTGACATTTCTGACATTCAGTAGCATCAGAGCACATTAGGTGGTCCTGAGATAATTTTTAGACAAAATTTACTTGTATCACATGTTCAGGCCATTACAAGCAACAGAAGTAATGTGCTTCCATGCAAAGATATTATCAGTCAGCACGCTCATTTTTGTGGGCCTTCCTGTATTATTCTGTAGCTGCACGATTTTAACCATGCAGTGCATAATGCATAATGCACCGTATGCCCAGGCGGTACGTGCATTGTTTTTGACTTTTGTGCAAGATCAATCTCTATTAGGAAATCTATTATCATCACTTGTGTTTTACTACAATGAAATAAATAGGCAGCTGCAGTTGTTTGGCCTAATAGCTCTTAGCGTGATTGCTAGAAGTAGGAAATCAATGCAGGGTGAAGGGAAGAAACATTTTTAATAACTTACACTTCAGATATGAGATCCCCAAGTTATTACAAATTATAAGGTTAAGACCTCTTGAAAGAATCCTAGCTAGTTAAATATTTAAAACTCCTGGGTGAGAACACAGGCACTAATGAGCTTCAGGCTACTAAACACCAGAATCTAGGGGGAGACATCTTGTTTTATATTAGAAAGTATTAGTGAATATCAACTGGCCATGAGGAGTGTTTAATTAAGAATTATATTGATACAGGGAAAGCAGAGAAAGCACCGGATTGCCAAATCTACTCTTCATCACCATTAGAAGCTGGGTTTGTGTGTACGGAACAAATGTGCACAGCAGTGGCTCACGCCAGAGGCTCCGTGGTGTGGGACCTGCCTATCCCTGTGGCCTTCCCACAGCCCTGGAGATGCCAGAAACCTTCACGCAAACGTGGATGGAGCTGCCTGCTTTCTTGTGTTCCCTTGAAGTGCTACAGGCTTGGTTGGGAGGAATAGCGAAATTTTGGATTTTGTGATTTCAGCAATTCTGTTAATCCAATGATAACTGCTCACGAATGAAAACATAATGCAACGTCAGGCTGATACACATCGTGCAATGCACCCACCCCAAAAAAGAAAAGGAAGAATCTCATAAATCATCAAATGTCTCTCCTGTGGCCTTTTAATTCAGAAATTTAAGAACGTAGGAAACCTGTTAATTGTACCCAGGTGCATAAAGAGAGTTGTGATGTTGAAATTCAAATGCCGAGAAGCAAGAAAGGGAGTTGAGAAGGAATGTGAAGACTGGTGTGACATGACTGAGCACCAGCTGATATCCGGCCTTGCTGCACAACTGTGGTAAGAGAGTTCACTGCACTGTGTGTGCACGTGTGTACGTTATGTAAAATAGCCTCTGCCTGTCTGCTCTCTGAAACAGGAGTGTGAGCGGGTAAACAGCTCTGAGCAACAGATGAAAGGCTACTGGAGTTGAGACTCCCGGTTCAAAGGTTCCAGCACTACGTGCAGTGGCAGTCTCGGGTTATTTGTGTTTCCGAGCTTTTGAATTGTGTGCTCGTCTGCGGAGATTCCCATTATCTTATTCCTGGTTGTGTTCATCAGCAGAGCTGGCTGCCTGGCTGCAGACGTATTGCATAGGGCAACTTCAGTTACATTTCCCCTGCCTCTGCCCTGGAGAAAATCAGCAATATTTTGTTTTAATTGATGATGCTAAATCACAGCAGCTGAACGCTTGCATCCTTCTCGCTCCCTGCGTGTCTCCTGCTGCCTGGTCAGCGTCGGTCCAGCGCTCCATTTTTAAATCAAATTATGCTTGTGATAATATTGTCTTGAGCTTACAGTTGCTGACATGGATATTGACAAAGGCTTAGCCAGTATTTTAATAAGAAAACAAAATACGGGAAATACTCTAGAGTTTCCAGGTGGATCATTAACAAGACGCCTTGGAGGGCTGAGACTGCCAGCCAGCACAGGGAATGCATCACAGTTCGTCATACAACTTAAACTTCTTTTGACATCTAGTTATGTCGAAATGTGACTGATCACCTAGGGGTCCAGGCTCCTGTGAGGGAAAAGTTCACTGACAGACAGCGAACGAAGCTGATCTTAAATGAGAATCAAGAGAAAGCAGCATTCCAGTGTCTGACAGTCTGCAGCTGCTACCTGGGTCTGCCTAACGAAGACGAGCCTGCTCTGCTGAACAGTTATATTAGCATCTGTATGCTTCTGTCTCATTATCACACATCTGCCCACCTTTATTCGAATGAAGCTTCTTCTGATCTGACAGCTCAGGCATTGTCAGTGAATAGATATTATGGGATCCGGGTACAGCAGCTTAGGGTGTTAGCTTTTATTTTCTAAAGACTGTTGTATGGTTTGACAGTATAATGCCACTGAGGTAAAGAAGATAATTAACATATTGGGCAGGCTCTAAACAAAGCTGAGACAGTTACACTGGCAAAAGTGCCGCTGCTGGAGTGGTATTGTTTGCACTGGAGGAACATCAAAGGTTGCAAGATCTGCCTTGGGAAAGAGCAGGGGCACAGGTACGCCATGTCCCCCTCTGACGGATGTTTGGGTCTGTGGTTGATGCCCAGTAACTGCATGTCCTCCCATTGCCTCTGCTTAAAGTCTCCTGTCGTTCTGGGTCAGCTGTTCCCAGCATCTGAGAGGATGTGAAAATGGAGGTAGAGAGAAGGAGGATGAAGGTTCTCTCTCCTGAATTTATTTTTACCCTACAGCATAAAGCTAAGCGCTTGTGTGAGCTGCACACAGTGCCTGTTTGGATGGAGATTTAAGCCTCCTAAGTTGGAAATCACATGTGGGATTTTCTGGAAATGCCAAAAACGTATGACTGAGGTTTCATCATTTGGCTGCTCAGTAAAGGAGTAGAAAGGCTTTCTTAGAAACAAACAAACAGGGAAATAGCATTCTGAGCTCCTGATGTAGATGAGCTTTGATGGTTAAAGAAAGGATGCTCATACTCTCTGCAGCTCTGAGAAATGAAATGGTCCTCAGTGTATTGCTTCACAGTTTGCATTCTATCTGAATACTGGGCATGGTGGGCTGGAATGGCAGCTTGGTCCTGTGCTTCAGAGATGAAGCACTGTTGAAAATACATCTTTGTAAGCTGCCTTGCTGCTTGTTGTCATTTGGGAAAACTAGTGAGTGGGATGCATTGCTGCAAGAGCATCCCTGAACATCTCTGCTGGAGAACCACTGATGTTGTGAAGGGCCTCACTGGTACCCCCAGGTGCCCCCAATCACAAGCAGTGTGGTGGCCAGAGCCCAGACATTCATCTGACTGAAGTGAGTCCCTTGGTTAAAGCCAACAGTCTCTGCTGTTCCTGTGGCAGTGTGCTGGGAATTTAGCCCTAAATGTCTGTGTTAAGGACGTTCTTCATTTCATTCACGGCTTTTGTTTCAACACTTTTCTCCTTTGTTCTTGAGAGCACGCAGGGTTTCCGTGAGTTAATGTTGGAATTACTGCTTCTTTGCAACAGTGCAGTCAAATTCATTTCAGCATCCGCGCCGATAACGTGAGCATGGCTCGTTCAGGTTGGCCCAGCTGCCCCACGCTCACAATTGCCACGTTTGAATACCAAATAAGAGATTCGGTTTTTTAAGTGGGAAAAAAAAAGATTGTCATTCGCTCTAAAAAGGCATCACAGACTGCCGACACTGTACAGAAAAGTAGGAGATGTTGACCTTTTTATTGTAAACTTTCTGTAGCGTTGCCCTCTCGCCGGCGCGCTCCCCCTCGCACACATGGGCGCGCACACGCGCTCTTCAGCTCTATGTTATCTCAAATAATTACCCTGCGCTTCTGGCTGTCCCCAGTGACTGCTGCTGCTAAAAAAGCTACTCATTGTCGGTGAGTGAAGAGGGATTTCAAACCTGCTTCTTGTGGCCCAGCAACAGCTCTTAATTAACCACTCAGGTATTGAGCCGCCTCCTCGCCCGGCTCCATCCATATGGCAGAACATGTCCGCGGCGATAATCACTGAAGGAAATATTGTATCAAAAAAAAAGGGCTCGCTGAACAGAAAGCTCCTGCAAATTATTTTTAATGATTCTCCTCTCTGAGCCGGGCTGTTTGCTGCGCTGGGTAAGGGCTGGGGACGGGCTGTCCTTGCTGTCCTTGCTGTCCTTGCAGCTCCGCCGGCCGGCTCCTGGCGGTGGCACGAGGTGGGTGCGCGGTGCCCAGCCTTTGTTCCTGCAGCACAGCTGGGTGCGTGCCCGCTTCCAACAGCGCCGTACCTTAAGGAAAAACTTGCAGGCTTTGCGCAGCCCCACGTTTTTTCTTTCTCCTTTTGGTTTACAAAAAAGAAAATAGCGATTAGAGTTTATAAATCTAATTAAAAATGAAGTTGCATTTACATTTTAAAACCTCGCGTACGCCAGCATACTGTGTCAAAAGATATTATGTATGATTTTACTTTGTGACAGAAACCATTACATTTAAAAATTCATTACAGCAAGGTTAGTTAGACACATGATGGATGCAGCTTTAATCCTGCCATATATTATTACAGTTAAAATGTAAATGATGAAAAATATTTTGTGCTTATCAGCGTTTATGTGGAAATGTGTTTTACAGTGATATATGGTGTTATATTTCTATTATTATGATGAGAAAGAATGAAATACCAAAAGACGAAGTGTTTATTAAAACATGGCTACTTGTGATAAAATATTCTTGTTGTACATGACTTTAAACATATTTACCGAGGGCATTTGTCCAAAACAACTGTGAAATGCGTTTGCTATGCAAATCATTCTTTGTAAATTTTTCTCCTCTCTGTTGTACTGACTGCAGCTTTCTAATAGCCTAATGTTAAAGTCATGTAAATATATTTTTATTATTTTTCATTTCAGTCACGGGGGACTGGCGCTGTTTACACACATGCCTGCGTTCGGATAGAGAGCGGTTACACAGAAAGACATCAAACAGGAAACTGATCCTAGCACAGCCCCGTGTTCCTTTGTACCTCCTCTTGTTTCGGCTCCTCAAGGCCCAGCCTGCAGCAGAGGAGCCAGCGCTTGGCCTTCCAGCACGTGTGGCCCCTGCAGCCTGTGTCCTGTGGACACCCCAGCAACCCAACAGCCCACAGCAATCCGACAGCCTGCGCTCCCGATCCCTTCCGTTCCACTGCGCAGCTGTAAGCGAGGCACTGCTGGGCACCTTCACAGCCAGATGGTGTGGCCGCACGCCGGTACTGCCTCCATCATTTCCCATGGAAGGTGAGTTTCTAACTGTGCTTGTGCTTTAGGCAAGCCTTGTAAAGAAACATACGTGGCTTTCCCCCAACCTGAAGGCTAACAAGTTTGGAGGCCAGGCCTACATGCTGCGTGTCCTCGGGCCAGGTGGGCTGTTTAAGGGTTTGTTCTCAGCAGTGACCCCTCAGGAAGGGCTGCTGGGGCTGCTCCCCGAGGCACAACCCAGCACGGCTCTGCCCAGAACAATGCAAAGGCCACAGGCGTCCCGCAGGAAGGCTGTGGCAGAAAAGAAAATACAGCACCAAGGCCCTGAAGCTCCGGAATGTGGCCGCCGTGCACGTGTTCCCACGTGTGCTCCGGCTGCTGGGCTGCCTGTGTGCTTCAGGTGCAGCCCTGGCTGACTGTTGATGTATGCAGCGCTCAGTTGGAAGGTTCTGCCCAACAGCCCGGTGTCACGGCTGTGCCCACGGCAATCCCGCTGCGTGGTTCTTGGATGCACCCACTCCAGGTTTGTCCTGTTTGTTTTGTTGCTTTTTATGCAGCTTACGTTTAAGAAAATAATAGTTTCAGTAAATTAATTAAGTGGTAATTAAGGCATATTATTGCTGTTAATTCCTCCAGTTTGCGCTGCTGTATCTTCAAGAGAAACTGATTTAAATTTGACGTGATACAGAAATTGGGCTGAGATTGCTTGTAGTTACGTGAAGCTGAGCCCATCTTCATCAGCTCAGTTTCTGAAAAAAAAATCCCCTAAGCAGCTCAGAGTATTTGTTTGTGATCAGGAGCTTTATGCCCTTCAGCCTGCAGTGCCTTTCGTTTGACACAAACAGAAGCAGAGACCTGGTGCTTGTAGTTCACCAAAGTGGCTATTTCCTTCTAACCTTCCTCTTGTAACAATGTTTATTCAGTTATCAAGGAAGAAATATCATTTGTCCGTGCAGCTACAATTACCCAATTTGTTGTATAAATTATTACTTTTTTTCTCATCTCATGTTGATGACAGAATCATTTAATAGACTTTCAGTTGCTCAAGCTTGAAAATTGGTTCCACATTCTCCCTTTTTAGTTTTCCTCCCTAGGGTGAGTGCAACGTGGCCTAAATGCCATTCCCAGCTCCCCTTCCCCCTTCTTTTCTTTAAACATCTGCTTGTATGAGGATGTTGTTGTGTACATTAGCGCTGTGCAGTTTAGCACCTTTAGGACTACCTTTGGCTCTCAGCTTCCTTGTTTCCTGGGCCAACCATAATATATCAGGAACCGTGGATATTTCCTATCTCAGCACTCTCCATAACTCTTTTGCTCAGCTGTCTGAAGCTGTTTTCTTTAGGAAGTCCAAAGTGAGGGGGCCTGCTTGACCTGGCATCGGTCCTATTTATAAGAATAAACCTTCTTCCCCGTACACCTTTGGAGCTTTGTCGTGTAGGGGTCACATCCGTTTAAATTAACAGCGATAGCGCCTGAGACGGAACACGGCCACGTAACCTTTATTGTCCCGTCCTACCCTTTTGTTTGAAGTTATAAAACCTACTCAGCTGATTTTCTTCAAAGCTAAGGCTACAGGATCTGCAGCCGTGTCTCTGCCACATAATTAATTAGGAAGGAAAAAAACAGCTACTGTGCGCGCTGTATTTTTGCAAGATGTTTATCTGTTTATTTAAAGCCAGCATTCGCTTTTTTGCTCTCGAATTTTTGCTCTCCTGCTCTCAGCACTGAAATAAATGCCAGTCAGGCTCGTTTGCTTAGGACAGGAGTTCCCATGTGGCGGTGGGCAGGGGCAATGCACGGAGCAATCATCTCATTTCCAGCCCACGGTCTGAGGCTTTGGCTCAGAAGCAGTGCCACCTCCACCTCCGTGGCGCTGAGATGTCACTCCTACAGTCTGCCCTCTCACAAGTCAGCCTGGGTGCCTGTGCCGTGTATTTATTTTGTCCTTATTTATTTTTAAGTCTAAGAATATTCGCTGAAAGCAGGATTATCGCTTTGTAGACCACCAGCAGCTGTTGAAAAGCAGGGCATAAAAGTTTGTTTATGCCTTTAATAACCCTCTTAATGATGGAGCAAGCACATTATTCATAATAAAATAGCCTGGCATAATCTTGCTTCAGTGTGCGGTGGGAGGGAATTAAGAAACATCTGCTATGCCATAAAATAACATTATATATACCATTTACATTAGAAACATGTGTCTACACATATGTATATTATATACATATATTTAGAATGTCTCAGTGGAACTCGTCTTTTTAATTACATTTAGAAAACAATGAAATGGTTAAATGATGGTATTTTTACTTCTGAATCTCAGCTTTATGCAGTGTTTGTGGGTACGGCTGCTTACGATGACAAGGGACAGAGCATCAGAGTGCACCTGGAGACACACGAGGGCAGATGTTCAAGCACTGAAATCGGGGTTCAGTTTCTGTTTCTAGCCTCCAAATAACTGACCTGATTTTCTGAAGTACAAAGCGTTCGTGGGCTCTTGATTTTATGAGCTTTGGTTGCTCAGCAACTCTACAAATCAGGCCACTATTTCAGCGCCTAAATGCAGATTTTATTTACAACAACAGCATCCGAATCCACAGCTTTCCTCGATGTGAATTATTTGTATTACTCCCGTGCTGAGCACGAGAGCTTACCATGCTGGTGCTGCACTCAGCAGGAGGGTGGCTGCCTCTGCTCTACAAACCTGGGGCAAAAAGGGACAAAATGGGGATCCTGAAGCCGCCAGCGGGGCAGCGCTCTGCCCTGGCAGTGGCCATGCCTTGTGGCTCCCAACCAGCACGGCATGTAAACATGTCTTTAAATTTAGGCGTGTGAGACGTAAGTGGAACTACTTGCATCTTAAAATTAAATACATGTTTCACTAGATCAGGCCAGATGGTTTTACATGCTCAAAAGTGACATTTACAAGGTCACATAGGAAGTGTTTGACAGAGCCAGGAACTGAAACCAGATCTCCCAAGTGCCAACCCAGGGCCTTAATTTTGCTCGCATCCATTTTTTCTTCCCGCTGGCATGTTTCTCCTCAGCCAAACAAGGAAAAAATGAATCCAGTAAGTAGACAATTAAGTTGTTGTTTTTATTTGGAGGCGCTGGGAACGCAAATGCCACTGTTTGAAAGATTAGTGCTTTCATTTTTTCAGCAAGGCATATGTTTTCATAGGCTTTTTCTTTTTTTAATTTTGTCTCTTCTATCTTACAAGAATGTAAGAAATCTGTTTTCATTTTGTAGGTGGCCCACCAAATAGAAGTTATAAGTTAATAAAATTTCTATGCAGATTTATGTGAACTGGATGAACTCTCCCAGTATCTGAATGTTAATCTGTTGGAAAATAGCTGCTGTGGTACTGGAACAGCTCAACATCATACAGCAGGGCACACTCACAGCAGCACTCCGATGACATTTTCCCTACAAATGCCAAAGTAAACATGAGAGACTACAGTGGGGGAAAATCAGTGAACTACTGGAAAGGCAACTGTGGTGAATTTAAGGCAGTTGCCTTAGTTTCACCTAAATCTCTGCTTCTATTAATGTATGTATTTTCCTTGGTAGATGTATCCGTGCAGATTTTCTTCAATGCATTTGATTTAGCCTGTCCCACTTTGCTTCTGTTCTTGGGATGGACGTAGCTCTTTGCAGGCTCCCATTCTGCCTCAGTTTTTAATGAGTCCTCAACCTCTCTGTCCTGTTCCAGCTGAAATGCAGACCATGAGAGAGTACTCCAGGGGAAGTGCTGGATACCCCAAGCATGAAAAGGAGGGGAGCAACAGCCTCGCATTCTCACAGGACCCTCCTACTGCACCAGCAAACTGTATAAAGGTAAAAGGAGCAGGGGTGGGGGTAGGTTTTTCATCTTGACTGGCCAGCCTCTATTTCACCAGGTGTAGGGTATAAAGGACTTGTGAGGGTAGAGTTTGTGCATCTGTGACCAGTTTAGAAAAACCCTCCGAAATTGCTGTAATTTAAGACACATTTAAATTGTACTCTGGATGGCAAGGATGGGACTTGGGGAGTGAGAGCAGTAATCTCTGACAGTGGGCCAGTAGTGTATACTGAGATGCCTTGGGCTCCCTCAGCCACCTGATTCCTGGGCTGGGGTCAGCCCATACCACCTGTGATTGCTTTGGGGTGGAGAGTTGTTAGCTGAAGCAGTGCTCAGACTTAGGCACGCCTTTTGCTGTGGGTGGCACAGGTAGGCCCTGGCCTGGGTCCTCCTGAAGGTGCTCAGTGCAGCTGAACCCATTGCACAGGGCTTCTCAACCCCAGAGAAAATCCTATTTTCCTGGGAAGTATTTTCTCTATCTGATTAATAACTTTAAAACATTTAATAGACATTTGACTTGCCTGACTCAGAGCTATCAAACAAATGGAAACTTTGCATTTTCCCACAGAAAATGCCTTCTGGTTTGTTTGGCTGCCTCCCACTGCTGTGCCAATCCACTGGCATGAACTCTAAGGATCCCTGCAAAAAGCTCTTATGCTAAACAGCATAACACAGCTGACTTTCAAGGAGCACTTAACATCAGCTTAATCGCTCAGGACCATACCAGTACCTACACAGTCTTGTGTCAGAAGGGCAGGCATCTATTCATAAGGTATGTATCACTGCTTGTACTTTTTTAATCGCTGCCTTATTTTAGATTGGTTGTATAAGGATCAGACCAAGCGTCTTGTTTAGGAAGGACATTTTTCCTTCTCCATCAGCATGCACTTAGGATAGAGACCACAAAAGAAAATCTCCATACCACTGCCCCCATATCTCAGGTTCCTGGCTTTGACTTCAGCAGCTCTCATTAACTGAGTCAGAGCCGGTATCATGCTTTGGCTTGATGGATAAAAATCCTTGATGGATTTTTATTTCATCCATTACTTTTTGTTATCCCTTTTTAAGGCCATAGACATTTTTTATATCCACAGCATCCTGGGGTACTGAGTTCCACAGTTCAACTATGTGTTGTGTGGATGCCTACTAGAGTTCTTAAATCCTTGTTCCTAATAGTTTTTTCCATCATCTTGCCAATTTCTGTTGCATCCACTTATCACACTCTGCACTTTCCTCAGGAAATAAAATCATCCTGTATTTAGGTGCTTCTCAGAAACAGTCGTTTCTTTAAAGCATACCAAATCTTGATTGAGAAACTGATGAAAAATTATATTTTGGGCTTAATTGCTTACCTTTGTTGCTGCCTTTGATGATGCACAGAAATAGCTTGAGAAGTACCATTAAAAACAGAAATCCAAAGAACAGAATCAACTCCAATTTCCTCCATAAAGTGACGGACTGGGACAAAGACAAAGGCATCAGCATCTGCCCAGCTTCCCTACGTGGCTGTGGGGCTTTGGGGAACCCATCCTTTCCCTTCTCTTTCAGGGAATCTGCTCTTCCCATCGGGTAGACCGAATTGAAGACACTAAGTATTGATTGGAGGAATTCTTAGGTATAAAATCAGTGTCTAAATGTGTCTAACAAGAGTTTGAATTGCAAACATTAACAATATTAATGCACTTAATTTTATCTAGTCCTAGCCAGCTTATTTTCTGGGAGGTTTCTTGGTTTTTGTGTACTGGCACTGGAGAACTGGAAAGCAAAGACCCACATAGCACCCATCGCAGCTTATTACAGAGGGTAAACAGCCAGTGTTATTAGTAGATGAGGAAAGGTAGATCAATATAAAGAAATACTGCTCTCATTCACTATTCCCTTTGTCACTGCCAGGCCTCAGAATTTTTCAGTTCATTGATGTCAGTAAGGATTTACGTGCCTGCCCAAGAAGCTGGTGCCAGATTATTCCCAGGCTGCAGCAGATCCTGATCAGCATGTAAGCTGGCTTGGGCAGCTGCACAAGGAAACAAAATTTAAGATCACAGCAACTTAAAATACTGCTCGACTTTATAACATCAACATTGGTATCAGGGAACATGGCAACAAAAGTGACCAAAAAGCATCTCCTTTTGCTGTAATGCTTAGCGAATATATCAGGCTGGTTAGACAGAGGGCATGTAATGTTTTTCATTAGCTGAATGAGCACCTAGCTCAAGCCAAGTCTGAAGGCTTTTGGAAACACTTTATTCACAGGGGGCAGCTTGGGGGTTAAACAATGTTTAGCATATTCCCTTCCCTACATTATTTCACGTGCAGAGCTGCTTCCTCTTTGACAGCATCAGGAGCCTATCCTTACATACCCTAATGGTCTCATGCCTTCAGCACGCTGTGGCTTACACCCGCATACCTCCTTGTTGCTGTTATCACCAATGGTTTCCTCAATGGAAATAATCATGCACATTACAACTGTTGCCAAAACCCTCTGGCACCAGAATCACTCTCGGAAGGAAAGCCTGAAGGCATGTGAGGGCCTGAGCAGCTGTAGCTGCAGTGAGGTAGGTCAGCAGTACTACATGGGAAACCATGCAAGAGGAAAGCTACATGCTGCCTTAGTGTTTAACAGCAGCCAGAGTTTGGGGTCTGATTCTGCTGGGGTTTCAGAACGAAACCTGAATGCTGGCCTGTGCAAATTCCTCTGTTCACGGTTTCATGTCCATACGCACACACCGACAATCCATCATGAGGTCCCATCGCTGCATCTGTGTGCCTTCGTGGAGACTGCAAAGGTTTTGCATGAGTTCAAATACGAAAAAAAAGTCATTTTTCACACATTCTAATTTCAGATATGACTGTAAGTGTTCTAAGCCTCTTTGTATATTTAAACATTTTTAGTGAGTTAAAAAACAAACAAACTATATCTGTTACATTTCTGCAGTTAGATCATGTAACTTGACTGCCTGACAAAGCATCAGCAGTATGAGGTCCTTTATGGGTCACAGCTGAGCCAGATTTTACGCTTAAGAATTTCCTCATTTTGGACCAGAAGTAAAAAAAAAATCTTCTTCTGGGCAACACCCATGAGCCCACGTCTGGAAAAAAGAAGTGAAATGTGAGCAGAAAGCCCCCAAATAGCCTGGGTGTCCCTCAGACAAAGCAGAAGAAAAGTAAAATCACAGCTCTGTTCTTTGGCTGTGGGGCCACTTGTCCCACCCCAAAAGCGGGCAAAGAAGCAAAACCCCCCGACAGCAGTCAGGGAGGTGTTGAGAAGGCCATCCCAAGGGACTTGGGGACAGTGCTTGTCCCCACGGGGCTTGGAGCAGAGGGACCTCACAGAAAACAGCCCGGCTCCAGGGCAACCCCCAAAATGCTCTGCAGCCCCCAGATGCTATGCTGCTGCAGACGGGCAAGGGAATTGTTGGCGTGCCACCGCCTGCTCGCTGTGTGGTCCTGCCCAGGGAGACATCCCAGTGGCTGCCAGGAATGAGGAAAACTAGCGTGTTTTTGTTTTGTTTCCTTTTAAATAAACTCGCCGTCCTTAATCTGGCAGGCTGGAGTCCAGGCTCGACAGGCCAATGAGTAATGAGGTGCGAGGGAAGACAGGATGTGGAATTAGGAGGTCAGGGCTGAAGGTTGCCCCAAATTTAATCTCTACCTCTCCTTCTCCATGTGCCACTGCTGACCATGGTGCAGATGCACACTCACCAGCGATGTCCTACAGCCCCATATCCAAGCAGGGCCAATGCAGGAGGAGTCTGGAGCTAGGGCTTCCCTCCCTGCCCTCTCTGGTAGGCTGTGCCCGCAGCAGAGCCTTTCCCTGCCTTCCAGATGCAACGGTTCAGAAGCTCAGGGGCAGTCAAGTTCACCCCGTGGCTCTGCTGACACTCAGTGTTACCTCACTGAGCTCATCACCACTTGGGTCCCTACCAGCAAACATTAATTTCCTTCCAGTACCCTTGCCAACCTTTCAGCCTAGCTTAAGCTGGACTTTAGCTTGAGAAAACCAGACTTATTACCACGTGCTAAAGGCAATAAGTAATTTTTTTCCTGCTGCATGCATTATTGGCAGAGTTTGTGACCACGGCTGAATTACAGCCATGCATGCGCTCCACATGCATTTATTCATCATCTAAATTATTTTTGGCAGCAAATAAGAGAGTGTGCTGATTAAAATTTAAGAGTTATCTCAACAAGCAAAGGATTCCTTCACCAGCTCACCTTGGCTCGGGTGTCCTTCTGGCCACCAACTGTTTTTAACATGCATCAAGAAGCAGAGCGTGGCCAGCAAACGCAGCCGAATGGGGACTGCTGGTGGCCAGGGTGGTCCTGTGCTGTCCCTCAAGGGTGGCCATAAGGAAGGCATCGGCATTGGTGGCACCAGGAGGAAGTACTGCTGGCTGTTCAGTGAGGTTTTGTGCTAGTGCAGGGCGGTGAAGTCAGTACTTCAGTGATGTTTATATCCCTTTGGCTCAGTACCACTTCAACTTAACCACATGTTTAAGAGCATTTTTGGACAGAAGTGCTTTCGCGGTCCGTAGCTGTGAGAGCAGTGAGAACAACTCTTGCCTTTTCAGGTGGGCAGTTGGAAAGCAGATTAAAGTGCTTGGAAGGCAAAGGAGAGCAGCTTTGCATTTTTAAAGCAGCACTTTGAAAGAGGGGCAAGTGTAAAAGTTTAATTATAGGGTTTCCTTGACAGGGAAACAACTCAGTAGTCATTGTGTGCGTGTTGTCAAACAGCACAGTCTCTAGCAAATCCAAATAAGAGCAGAACAAGAAAATAAGAAGACCAGAAGTTCACAGTGGCTCATGCTCAGTTCTGCTCTGACAAAATATTTTCCACTGTTTAGTATAATGCCTGGTGTATATTGATGCGTATTGATTTTTCAATCTGGCGCTTTAATTAGGCTCTAGTTGTTCAACCTTGCACCTTTGCTGCATTAGAGAGTGAAAACAGACGGTATTTCTTCTCTAGGAGCCTTGAACAGCGAAGCAGAGCAAGGCTGGAGGAAAAGCCAGCAGAATATTGACGGGGAATCTAAATATCTCAAAGGCAAAAAGTTGCAAATCTATGTTTATCATTTTTTAACAAGAGAGGCGAAACACTGCAATACTAATCTTGAAATCTATGTTAAGGTCAGTTGGAAGTGAAAGAAATTAACACTCTACTGACAACCGAACTGTTGTTTCTTTGAATGGCTGATGACCCTGTCTAGTCTACAGTGTTGTTAAAAATTTATTAACTAGCTCAAATGCCTATTGACTAGGAATGAAATACGCATCGGAGGCACAGCACAGCTTCTGC
>NW_026294739.1:38484461-38599461 GCF_026119805.1 Tympanuchus pallidicinctus | reverse complement strand
GGTGAGTCGTGGATCCCCAAAGAAAGAAAATGCCGGTAAAAAGGCCAAGCTGACCCAGCCCTCATTACTCTTCGAAGGCAGCAGTGTGCAGGGGGCAGGGTAGGGAGCAAATTGCTTGCTAGGAGTAGAAGATCTGTTCACTAAAGTATTCAATATTGCCAGGCACCTCTCATCCTTAAATGCAGGCAGAAGTGCAATGCGAGACCTTAACCAGGTGCAGCATTCCCACAGCATCCCGGGTCAATCCTCACAAGCAGTCCCTAAGCAAGGTAAGCTCAGAAAGGTGGACAAAAAAGGATGCTTACAGATTTCCCTTTTGTAGTTCCCTAGATTTTTAAGACTGTACTTGCAAAGGAGGACATTTACAAAATAAAAGGAAATGAAATAAACAAACCCATGCCATCTCAAAAGCCAGGTCAGTTTAGCCAACCTGATTGACACTGCAGCTTAACAAAACCAGAATTCAGCTGTACTGGGACTTCACGTTACTCGCTTCTGCTGCTCTGAAAAGGGCTAAAAGCAGAAATTGCTTATAGAATCTGCTCCTCTAAGGTGGAAGAAAAGCTGCTCACAATGCTAACAATGATCAGCTAGCTGCCTTGAACTCATTGGGATCAGAGTTTGAACACTATTTTAATAGAGATAAAAAAGATGGTCTCTGGTTTTGTTGCCGTCCTGATTCAGCCAATGAGTCAGTCATCCCTAAGTTGCAACAGGGGCCTTCATCCTTCACCTGCCCAGGATCTTCTGTGTAAGCAGCTGCGTTTGTAAAACTATTCTGAATCTAAATGACCTTACAGATAGCTGGAAATTCGCACATCTAACTGTGGCCGGTGTGATGTTAAAACCAAGCTGGTCAGAAGCACTGCAGACAACCAAAGGCATCTCGATCTGACTGCAGTGCAAGAGAGCTTGGAGGAGCACTGATGGGGACCGTGCCGCCGCTGACCCTGGCACCATGTGCTAACCTCTACCTCACTGTCTGCTCAGTCTGGGCTTCCACTTCCTCTGGGAGAATGGTCATCGGCCGGGGCCAGAAGCCAAGAGGATTTGGATATCCAGCACTATCTAGCTCTTTTGCAACTCTAAGATTCTGTTTCTCAATATTGCAAGGATTGTTTGCTAAATGAAATAATCCCTCTAACTGAAAAGAAAATCATTATGTAAAAAACAGAAATAAGGTAAGCATCCTTTACATGCCTTGTTACCATGCAGCAATTAACTGGACCACTAAGGGTTAATTCTGATCCTGAGTGGGCCCAATCAGGTTTGTTTCTGCCATCTTATTAGGTTAAATAAATAGAAACTTCTTGCAATATCCATCCACAATGATAAGCAATTCCCACTATAATGGATGGCTAATATATAAATTCAGCCCACATCAGTTTTGTGTCAACTAGCAAAAACAGAAACAATGGAAACTAGACAGCCATGCCTCCGCATAGGTCAACAACCAAGGTTATCTGTATTCAATTACTGGTATCTGCAAACTTGCATACTGTCAGCTGATCGTAGACTAAATGAAAACTTATCATGCACAGAGGCAGCAAATACATTTATTTGAAGCAGGCATCATATTAGTTCACTGGTTTGACTGTGGTTAAGGGAAAAAAGGGGGTTATCAGTCTTTTGGGAAATTCTTTCAAATATAACCTGCAGCAAATATCTAAAATTGGGGATTATCTATGTTATAAATCTTTGTTCAAAAAGTAGAAAAGGAACAGAAATTGCTCCGTAGCCCTCTAAGACGATAAATTATATTATTTAACAATAGATAAACTTAGGGCACCTTTCCTGTGGAGCAGCCCTATTGTGAATTCGGCTTTAATCTGCTTCACCTTAACATCTGTTCAGTGGAACCAAAGATTTGGCTGTTTCGGACGCAGACAATAATTTGTTTGTTAACCGCTTCGCTGGAACAATACATCATTGCAGAAAACAAAGCCTACCAACACAACGCGTTTTTATCTGTTTCCTCTATCTGTGTTCCTTTTTCCACAAGTGCAAGTTCAGGTTTTTGAACTGTTTTCCTAGTGATAATTTGTGATGCTGTGAGTTTCATAACCCTGGAAAAACATTTTTTTTTTCAACCTCCTATTTCATCTTTGACCAACAGATGTTCTGTTCAAAACGTGTAAGTACTCATGAGGTACGTACCAGCAAATTATAATTGCTAACGCCCCTGTGGAAGGAAAATGTCAATAAATATTTGTTATCACTGGCCTGTTTGGAAACAAAGGCATTTGCTTAACAGAAGTTCACGTGCCAAACCTTTTTATGCATCTTTTCCAGCAGTCCATTCAATTAGACATCTAACATTTTGTTTCTTTTCAGAAGAGGAAGTGAAAATAACCTCACAGAATCAAAAATAAAGCATAAAAGCATGAGGGCATCCTGTATTCCATAATCCATAAAGTGCAAAATAGCACTTTAGCTCCTTTCAGGGATCTGAATGCGGCCACAGAGCTGAGCTGTGATCCAGCTCCAGCACTTCACCACTGCACACCAAAGCAGCAATCAAGGGTAGAAATCTAAATGCATGGCACCGTAATGCAGAGAAATGCCCCATTAACATGTGACTGCTGACAACTGCAATCCATACCTATGGATAATCTCCCCTGGCCAAATGACTAAAATCTTAGTCATTGCAGACTTAACTGCAACTCCTCTAGCGAGACATACAGAGTATGCTTAGTTCTGACTTCTCCCCATGTCAGTGTAGTCTGGACTCATCCTGCTACTGGAGGAGGAGGTAAAACTTACTTTCTAGATGACTGAAAAAAGCAAATGCTATCATTTTCATACCTGGGTGCTAAGCTGCTAGAGGCATTCAGAACTGTCATGCAGAAATAACAGAAAAACTTACTTATGCCACCAGTGCAGCAAAGTAGTTAACACATCCTTGCACTGTGCCACCCACTTCAATCTGCTTCTTCTCGAGCTCTTACATCTCCCTCATTTTATCTCCGGGTGTTTCTGAAGCTGTAGTTCTATTCTAAACACTAGGACTAACATCTAACACATGCTGTGATGATTTGACAAATCAGCCTCTGCACCACTAAAATGAATGCTGTTTTACAGCGTGGACAGCTTGTGTTTGTTTCAGCCAGCGCACCCCACGGGGGCTGGAGCTTCCTTGCCTTCTCCATGGCTTTTTGTCCTCTTGTTGATGCAAAGAGCAAAGGAATTGCAGGGTGCATCCATTCACCTGGCTACAGTGGAGCATCCTTAAAATGCAAGAAACTAGCTATTCTAATGAGACAGAAATGGCTGCCACCCAAGGCAGGGGAATTTTTCCAAGTCTGAACTCTATGCAGGAAGCAACTTCTCAGTAGCTGCTTGTTTTATGGATTCATTTGAGGAGCTGATAAAGTTGATAAGAGGGCTCCTGAGGTGTTTCACAAATCAGGAAGACAGGGATCTGCATTTCTGAGAAGTCATATGCAGGAGTTTGGGTCTAGAAGAACTGTGACCTACTTAGAAGACTCTGACTTAAGCCCCAAATAATTCTCTTGCTCAAGCACGAATTACAAGCAGCTGAAGAAAGATGAGCTTTCGCACTTGCGATGCAGCCAACTTTGCCCACATCTAATGAGGAAAAGTAGGACTCGGTGCCATTTTGTATTCCCGTGATGTGGTGCAGATGGAGGCTCGGCACACGCTCCTCTGTCTCCCCTTGCAAAGCGCAGAGCTGGAAAGCATCAGGTTGGAGAGCAGAGGAAGTGGTGGCTGTGAGAAGCTGCCTCACCCATGGGAGCGGAGTCGGCAGCAGCTCTGGTGACTGGAGATGGCTGAACTGGAGGAAAATATTAAACGGCCCATGGCCAAAAGCTTGGGGAGTAGAGCAGCAGCCATGCGTGGAGGGAGGGGAAAGGCTGAGCCATCACACCTCAGCTTAACCAGCCTCGGCAGAGGCAGAGAGAGTGGCACACAGGGGCTGGCCTCAGCCCTGAGCTGGATGCAGGCCGCGTTTGTGTGCCAGGCCCAGGCCCTGCCTGCAGCCACGTGGACCTGCGTCCCATGGACGGAGCGCTGCAGTGAGCCAGCCTTCTGATGCAAGATGGGAACACAGCTGGGCTGGGCACCGCTGTGGGATTATGAACTAAAAAATAATGGAAAAAGGCCCGTGGGGAAAGGGAATGCAACTGATGGGAGAAACATCAGAAGAGATGGGGAGGATGCATTCTCTGTTCATGCTTTAACCACGGGGCTGTGGATGTGAGTGAGGCTCCTGAGTTCTGTCATGGAGGCCACGCTGGGCTGCCCGGGTGCGCAGGCTGACAGTGCACAACACTACCTGCTCACTGGGTCAGGGCTGCCCTGTGCTGCAGGCAGGGTTTTGTTCAGCAAGAGAAAGGTTTTCTACATAAAAGGCCTTATATTCAAAAGACACCATTTCAACTTGGCCGCAGCAGCATTGCGAATGCATACTGGGGAACAGGAAAAGTCCACGGGGCGGCTTTTGTCAGAAAACAGTTTCTGGAAAAAATTAAAGTTCTCTTGAGGCATGTAGAAAAATTCCAGGACACTGTATTATTATTGTTGTTATTATTACCCTTGATCTTTTGGAAGGTGGAGAGGGAGCACATGCCGTTTTAAAGAAAGAAGACAGGACATCTGCAGCCTTTAAAAAGCAAAGCACAAAGGCTGCTGGGCTCTCCTTACAGCATTTTTAATTATCTTCCTTAAGTTTCCCAAATAAAAACACATCACATTGAGCCTCACCCAATAAAGCTATGTGGGTAAATACAATACCCATTGTCTAATCAATATCATATTGCTCATGGCTTTAGCTCGTTCAATATCTGAGATCATTGCCTTCCTACTCACACCTACGGATGCCAATATCTGCTTAATGTTGGACAAACTGCAGTTGTCATTCCCTGTAACGGAGTTCTTTAATCTCATTAATAACCTACAGATACCAAAGTGCAGCTTCAAGTAAAGCTGGCTGGAGCATGCCAGGTTTCCAGAGTTTCATCTCTGAGGTGGGGTGGGTTAAAGAGCCCTGGTCCTGGTGGGGCTGCAGCCGCTGCCCCACTGCTGCTGTGCTAGGGCACCCATGAACAATTTTTTTTTTTTTTAAGTCAAACGCAGAGAGTGAAGAGGTATGGAGAGAGTGATGGCTATGAGCCCAGCCAGATGCCGTGACTAGGACACAGCGTATGATGGAAGCACATCCTCCAAAATACTCCTTCTGGGAAGCACTCTGCACGCAGGCATGCCACAGTGCCCACCCATCATCCCCACTGTAACACGGGCAAGCAGGGCGAGAACGCAAGCAAAGGGCAGCAGCGAGAATGCGCCTGGCCCGAGGCCTGTCCCTGTCCCAGCAGCGCATCCCTGAGCCCCGCAGCCCCGCGCAGCTGTCCGGGCGCGCTGCCGCCACGTCCAAGCTCTGCACGGCTCTGGGGAGCCCAAAATGTATCGTGAAATAAAAACAGCTGCGAGGGAAACTCATATGACTAGGATAGGTGCCATCTAGCAATTAACAGCCAGAAGTTTTGATCTGGAAAATCACATTTATTTTAATTGCTTCGCTGTTGTGTTCATAAAGAATTTGGCTCATTTTAGTATTTTCCTTATTAGATATACGATTTAACTTTGGAACAATGTAGTCATTAGTTCCATTGTTCCAGATTTTTCATCACGGGGAAATGAATGATGGAGACGTGTTCTGCAAGGAAGATTGTTTATAAATATTTATCCTCCTCTTAACAGATATTTCTGTAATCCAGCTGAATTTTCTAGCACAGAATTCAACAGTTGTTAATCTGGCGCATGGCGAGCGGCACATTTCCTAACCTCTGAGTTCAGCGAGCGATCTTATCAAAAGAACCAAGCAAAAGAAGGCTTTTGTTTTATGATTATTTCCTTCGCAAGACCCAATTCTTTCCATTCCCTTCAGTGGGAAGATGCCACCACCACTGCCGTCCACTGACCCCACGGTAGGCACTGCCCTCTGTGCCATGGGCAGGATCAGGCCCTTCACATGGGGCTGGGAGGGGAGCCATAAAAAAATGCATGGGCCTTTCTGCTGGGAACGAGGCTGCTCAGCTGAAAGGAAATGGGAGGTGAAAAATGGAATTTGGCAGTTGTGCACCGCTCCACCATTTGGTGCTTGTTGTGGGACTCCAGCAAAAGGGAGCTATCACTACGGGCATAATTTACTTGATTTTAAGGATCTGTATGAATTCTGGCACCAGACCAAGTAGCCATTAGCTATGAGGAGTGCTTCCCAATGCTCATTTGTTTTCCATGTGTGAATTTTCGCTCATCTCATTCTTTAGAAAAAAATTTTTCTTCATCAATTCCATGTGGAAAATACAACAAAAATCCAGATAATTAATTAATTCAAGAAACACAACAGTTTTTGTTTTTTTAAATGGAAAACTGCTAGTTCTGGAATCAGACTGTCAGCCTGCTTTGATTTCTGATATCTTAAAGCTAAGTGTTATAAAATGATACGGTTGTTCACATGCTCCAGGTTAGGCTTTTGGGCAAATTATCCTAAATAAGGTAACTCAATAGCTAGGTAGGCAGACTTTAATGCTATTACTATTAGGAAAATATCATTAATATGAGACATATGCGGGCCACTATTGCATCAGCAGGGCCTCGCTCAGGCAATGTGGGAGCAGTGCTGTGGATTGCAGCAGCAGTGCTGGGCCTTCAAACGTAACGTGCCTTGGTCTTGAGGTCAAAATCTGTTAATGCAATTTTGAGTATAAGAACAAGAATTTAAAATCCATGTGGTTTTAATGCCACGTTCTGAGATGGGGGGGCAGGGTTTGTTGTGTTTCTTTATTTGGCCTGCCGTGAACTCCTTCAAAATCTGTGTGTGTCACATTAAGACTCATTTGTGAGATGTGATGAACGAAACAAAATCTCGTTCCATTTCTTTGTTCAAAAAGTTTGATTTTGGTTGTGTTTCAAATTATAAGGATCATCATTGGTAATTTGCATTTACTTCTCATTGAAGCATTACACAATAAACCGAAACTGTGTGTCAGATGTACTGCTCCCACATAAGTGCGCTGAGATAAAGTGAGACCTCTAAGAGGATGCCTGCCTTTACAACGAGCGTTCCCATTTCAAACAATTAATATGTTTGGATTTCTTCATTTTTGTGGTCTCGTAGCACAACTTACAGCTAAAGCACTGTGTTGAACACGCATATTTTGGAGTGAGCTCTACTCTGTGTCTATTTAACAGCTACTCACAGCTGTCTCTGCTTTAAACATATTGGGATAACATTTCATTACAAAGCCTTGATGCAAAAAGAAAGGGAAAATGGATGCAGGAGGGAGGGCAGAGGGTGAGTGTGCATGGCCAGCACCTCATGCAGCAGGCATGCTGGCAGCAGCGGGGGTGAGTGGGGAGAGGGCAGGGGCGTCCTCAACCCGGGCACTGCGGGCACGGTGGGCCGTGCATCCTGAGCTGCTGCTGGTTTGGCTGTGGAAAGCACACCTGCTGCCCTCAGATCTTAGCATGGAGGAGGGAAAGCTCCCATTCATTTCTCTGAGCGCTAAGACACAGAGAAGTGGCTCAGCGGTACAGCAAGCACAGAGCAAGCAGCAGTGACAGTGACAGGAAGGTACTGTCCCGCTGGGTACTGGCCACCACCTGACTGCCATGCAGAAACAGCTCTGCTGGTGCCTGCAGGAGACTGGTTTTAATGTGGCATATCTGCTCAACAGCTTTGCTGATCATGCTGCTGCTACATGTGCGCATTTTAAATATACTCTTAAATTTACTTTGAGGACTTCCTTTGACCTCCCATAGCAGATGTGGGAACCCGCCAGCCTTGAGCTGCACACAGAGTACAGTGCAGCTCCTGCTGCCTGTGTCCCCCAGCTCCCATACGCGGCTTTGTTCTGCAGGCAGGGCTCCCACCATTCGCCCTGCACATTGCTGTGTAAACCAGTGTCACCTGCTGTGCCCCTACAAGTCCATGAGCCATGGCAGTGCCACAGCCCTGGACAAGGCCTTCACTCCAGCAACACTCTGTGATCTAACATACAGATGTACTGAAATGTCTTTATGTAGAGACACGTGATGCACACACACACATACCTTTGTCTCCTTATCCATCTCTCTGTATAAAGATATACACAAAGAGCACAGTAACACTGTGTGATAGAGCAGATTACCTGCAACAAATGCTATTCAACACAGTCACCACCATTAGCTCTGCATTTTCACCAGCAATGAACAAGAGCCCACATGCTACACTTGTACTAATCTGCACCAGCAGAGGTGACCACTGTCCCTGCCCACCACTTCACTGCACTCACATCCACTGGCTGGTCTCCATAAATGTCCAGCAAGAGTCAATGAATGTCAGTGATGCCTTTTTTTTTTAACTTACCTGTTCCTGGGGATTCTCCCTTGAGCTCTGCACCTGATGGAGGTGTTACTGTGGTCAGGCTCTGCTTTCACTGCACCCATGGTCAGCCTTGCTGAGTGCACCTTCGGTGCTTCTACTGCGAACATCTCTCACTTCAATCTCCATGGCTGCAGAATCCTTTTTCTAAAATTTAAATTATAACCCCAGCAATTATGATATGAACTTAAACTCTTATACTGACTTACAGCCTGAGTGTGTCATGATGCCACCAGCAAGGCAGCCATGCACAGGCCTTGCAGCAAGCAGCCCCACGTGCCAATGAGGACTGGCATGGCACTGGCTCTGCTACCTATAGGCACAACTTTACATAAAGAAAGTAGAACATTTTTAAGAAACAACATCTCCTTTTCACTTTCTCAGTGAACTCATGTCTGTTTTATGGTGCAGCAGGCCTGGATTTGCAAGGCTTCAGCCTTCTGGTTTGCAGTACCAGAAACATACTACTATCTGTGCGAATAAAGCATTTTCTCCAAGAACACGCCTAATAGTTTGAGTCAGCCTACCAGATGGGTTGTAAAACACTTTGAAACAACACCACTCGAAGGATATTATACTCCTGGAGCTGTATGTTTGGTTTATTATAAACAGAGCTTTCTAAGTAAAAAACATAGAAATGCTGTCTACTTCTGAAGCAATCTGACATGTGGAGCTGCTCTAGATCTCTGCAGAAACAGAACTGAATTTATCACTCTCCCTAAATATCAAAGGGTCCCGAGAAGCAGCCGTATCACTTTGGGTCTTTGTAACTGGAAGGCAGTGCGGGTGACTGACAAGCCCACATACTTTTAATTTATCAGCACTCGGCAGCCTCCCTGCCGTGAGCCAGCTCCAGATCTTCCTGAGTGAGCTCCTGCTCCTCAGCAGCACTGCAGGACAGCATCCCGGTCCATAGGGCAGCAGTTTGCCCTTTTTGTCCCCAGACGTGGCCCCAGGATGGTCCATGTCCACCATGTCCATCCCCACTGCCAGAGGTGATGCCCACACAACAGCCCTGACTGCTCCCCTCCCTCCCAGCTCACACCCTGGGGATGCTCACTCCTCACTCACAGCCCAACCCAGGACTCCCAGTGACCAGACCAGCCAGGTGGCACACAGTGTGGCAGAGGCAGTGAAGCCAGGGATGTGCTCCTGGTGCCACCCACTGACAGAGGCCAAACCTGAAGAACTGGACCTGGCTGCGTCCTGACCCACGTCCTCACCGGCACCGTGGCCACCCCATTTCAGATCCTGCCTCATCAGTCACACCTCACTGCGTGACCTTTCCATTGTAAAATGGTCCTCTGGGACTGGCTCTGTAGACAAGGCCATTGTGTCTCCCTAGTAGCTGGGAGAAGATCAAGTCAGTGAGTTTCTGTACCATGGAAGAACCAGCAGTGGCTTAGGGGCTCATTTTTATCTCCAAGTCAGTGGTAACATCTTCCACCATCTCACATTTAGGTTGGCTTCCATATTGGCAAGGCTCAGGAGACCTGGGAAGGGCAGTGAAGCACTGTGGCCAACACTTACCATTTCCAGTCACTGTTTCACTCTTTTTTCGGAGCCTGAGACACTGTGATTGTCCTGTAAAACACAATTAGTGCCTGCATTATGATTTGTTAACATCACCCAGAAGAGAAAAGCTAAGCGGATTTTTAATCTGAATTTGTACAGGCTTTTCTGTCGTTCTTTAAGCAGCTCCGTTATTATTTTTCCCATAATTTGTATAAAGTACTTAGCATTCAAAACAGAGCCTTTTTAACCTTTTGCCCAACTTAGCTTTATGTACTTTAAAAAAAAAGAAGGGGGGCGGGGGGGACTGGAGATGGAGAGGGAGAGAAACCCTTTAAGTGCCCTGGGCCTGGGTTCCTTCAGTGTGCAGGCTGTAAATGTTTTACTTTGATTTGAGATACATGACAATAAATTAGGGGACATTTATCAAAGCTGCTTTGTTGCATTGCTGACAAAAGCTGCTTTTTGCATAAATTACTGCATTATACAAATACACTTAGCAGGATCCTGCTTCTTTGATGTTAGTGGAGGAGATTTATGTCCAATGGAGTTTTTATTTATCTGCCCTGTTCACCTCAACAAGGGCAGGACATATTCCTCAATTAGTTCCATACCCCTAGAAATGACATATATATCTCACAACTAAAAACAGAGAAATTTAAACAAAACAACACAAAAAAAGCAAGTGCACTTTTTCTGGCAAGTCTAAACTACCGTACGGCGTAAAAAGTAAATATTAGGCTGGCGCTCTGCCTTTGAAATCTTTGTTCTGAGATGACTTTGAAAACTATTTAAGTAAGCTAATTTTTACAAAACAATATTCCCTTTGCAGAAAAGCTTTTCTAGACTTCATTAAGGGACTAAGTAAATATGAGTCCACTTCAACAAATACTTGGTATCCAAATAAGTAGGTTAAAAGAACAGATTCCCTGTGTGTAATCCTCTGTGGAACCGTATTTATGCTAAAATCTCTTTCGATGAATATCTAATAAACCAATGACGGGCACTGTAGGCAAAGCGGTGAATTAAGATGGTTAAAAAGGAACTCGTCCAATGAATAAATTGGCTGAACAGTCACTTTTCTTAAGTGAACACAGAATCTCTTGAACACAATTTGGAGCGCCATTCTTCTGCCACTCACCATCTCCAGCCCTCAGCTCACAGGTAATTTATTTTGTCACTGGGTCACCGGTTCATGCAGCCCTACGTGGCAACATGGAGTTGTTACCATACGATAGCCTGAAATAATTCCGCACAACTCCTTTCTGTCCCGGATTTAAAAGCAAAAAGGAGACAAAGCAACCTGCAAAGGCAGGGGCTCAGCAGAGGGAGCTGAGTGGTGGGGACCACAGTGGCTTCACAGTGCTGCTCCTGGGATTCTCTAGCAGTACCCAAGTCAATGGGCCATCCGTTGTCCTTAGTGGGAGCAAAACCCAAATTTCCCACTGCCCTCCCATCACACACACAGTAACGCGCATCACTCATTGGTTTGTTTCTTAATCACCTCTGAGCAAGAGCACGCAGAGGAGAGCGCCTGAGGAGGACACGGCCAGCCAGGCACAGCCCATGCTGCCAGGCTGCTGCGTGCCCTGACGCCCAGCCCAGAGAGAGAAGGAAGGCAAGCTCCTCTGAACATTCAATGAACAGGAAAACAATAAAATTACACCAAAACAGACTTTCATTATTCAGGCAGCTCTGGGGACGAGATTCCACCCAGCACATTTCAATGATCCCAGACAATGGATTACTATCATAATTTGTTCTTAAAGTCTGCTTAATTGGCTTACTTAGCCACCTGTTCAGAAGAGTTACCAGAAAACAGCAGTTTTGCTCCATTTCTGAGCTCCAACCATTCATCATTCCACCTCCTTCTCTTCCAGCTGCTATAAAATATCAAGCAATGTCTAGCACAGATTTAAAAATAATCTCCTCATTATCCAAAATGCAACATAACCAACCAGGAGGGAGCTGCAAAGCTGCAACAACAACGTGCTGATAGGGGCATGTACTCATTGGCTGTTCCTACTGGAACACTAGGAACACAGTATTACACTCATGCATGTACAGTCATGGTGTAAAAACATAAAGACTGATATGCATATTCAAGATATGTAAATATAGAATCATAGAATGGCCTGGGTTGCAAAGGACCACAGTGCTCATCCAGTTCCAACCCCCTGCTGTGTGCAGGTCGCCAACCAGCAGCCCAGGCTGCCCAGAGCCACATCCAGCCTGGCCTTGAATGCCTGCAGGGATGGGGCTTCCACAGCCTCCTTGGGCAACCTGTGCCAGTGCCTCACCATCCTCTGGGTGAAAAACTCCCTCTTAATATCCAACCTAAACCTCCCCCGTCTCAGTTTAAAACCATTCCCCCTTGTCCTCTCACTATCCACCCTCATAAATAGTCATTCGCCCTCCTGTTTATATGCTCCTTTCAAATACTGGAAGGCCACAAAGCAAGCTTCCAGCTTAATTGTATGAATCACTTTCACATGAGGACAAACCATAAAAACAGAGAAAATTCAGCCGAGGCCTTTGAAAATGTTGTGGGTTACTGTGACAAGCAGGAGTGAAGGGAGGCAGGGGCACCAGGTCCCACTGAGCTCTGTGTGCCATGCTCACCGTGCACTGCAGCCACAAGGCTGCACCAGCTCACATCCCTCTCACAGCAAACAAACGCTCCTGGCAGGGGCGAGCAAACACTGCCTCTGCTCACTGCTGAGAGCACAACGGCTGCGTAATCTAAACAGACAGCAGCATGTAAAAATGTAAATATTTGCTATTGGTTAATACAGTCCTAAGTTACTGCTGGAGCCAGCTGCTTCGGTTTTTGTGCACAGGGACGTCTATGTGCAACCCGCTCCTCGTGGATTTCAGTAGAGAAATATTTTTAAGAAGCCATTATCTAAACTGCTGATGTAATAAGGCGCTGGTATATGAAATACACTTAATAACTCAACTTTAGTTATTTATTGTGAACGAGGGTGCATTCTCCTTGATTCCATTTCCCAGCGAAATATAAGTGGAGCTTTCATCATGAGTGCTTGAATTTATGGCAAGCAGACCAAGTGACATTAAGAAAGCCACACAATCCCTTCATTCAGGCTTTAATAAGGAAGCCAAGGAAAAATTATCCAAGCTGGTTTGCGGGTGACAGCACAAGAACTTTTTGGAGTCAGAAAGTTAGCACGGAGGCTCCCTGTCAGCCCATTAAAAAGCAAGGTTGGCATTCCCCGATATTGGAACCATGTGTGCAGAGGAATTTTTCTTCTGGTAAGACATTCCAAATATTGTCCCAGAGCCAAACACTTCGGTGTTAGACTAATTTAAGCAGTATGTTGGAATCAGCTCTCAGGACTTTGATCATATGGAGATCGTTTGTTACAAATTGAACTAACCCAGTCTCTATTTCTGGTGGATCAGAACTATGGATTTGTTGAATTAAATGCCTCATTTAATGCAGTTTGCACATGAAAAGAAAGCTGCACTCAGGAATCTGATAGTGAATTTTTCACCTAACCAACAGGTCTACTTTTTTATTACTTTTAAACCTAATCCATACTCAGTCCACACTGTTCTTAATAAGCCTGAGGCTGTTTAGAGTGAAGGTTTAAATCAGCTCATATGTTATGGGGGGAAAGCATCACTGAATTATCAAACCGTGTAATAAGGAACACATTTGAATCCAATTCAAGAAATAATTTTATGAAGAAAAATAAATTAGTCCTTGGTTGTTATTTACCATCCAAATAGTGCAGTGCTCTTTCATGACAACAGTGGAGGGAAAGCTGAAAAATGATTTTGCAGACATAGGATTTGTTTTCCTGCCTCTCACCGCTGTCCCCGTTCCTGCAGCTGAGCTATTGTGAGGGTTAAAAGTGCACAAAATAAAGCATTTCCACATATGGCTGCACCTTCTTTCCATTTCTTGAAGTTATAATGTCTTTAGCTGTTGATAATGATATTATAAACTATCATTTAGTGAATTCTGAGTATATTAAATACATGAAACAAAGATGTGAGATTCCAGCTGGACCTTGATCAGAAAAGCCGAAATGCGACTCACTGGGACTGCAGAGAGTGACGTGCAGGGCTCCCGAGGGAGGCTGCAAACAGGTCGCTGCTATCACAAGAGAAGAAGACAAAAGAAGAAAAGTGGGATGAAACACAAAACTGGAAATTCAGATGGCTGAGTACTTTGCAGGAGAGCGGTGCGTGCAATCGTTGGTGCACTGCTACTCACTGGGCTGAGACAGTCAAGTGTGTCATTGTTCTCTGCCTCGAGGAATTCAGGATTTACACTGTTTTCAACAGGTTTTCATATTCAGTCCCACGCAGTATAACAGCAGGACTCTGTTAGGTCCCAGGAACCCTCCTTTCCTGGTCCTGCAGGCAGCGAAGAGGAACAACTCAGGTACGTGGAGGGGATTTCTGGAGCCTGCCTTACTGCTGTGCTGGTGAAGCAGAGCAATGCCATTCCCTGGCACAAACAGGCTGTGTACACTCAGCCCTTGGTTACAGGCGCATCTGGCCACTGCAGCTGGAAGTGGGACAAAGCTTGGGAAAAGGATGAAGGAAAATCATGAACTCGTTGTCAGCCCAGAACAAGGCTCTCCCAAATAATCAGGACCTTTGTTGGGTCTTAGGTACAGGAGAAGGAAATAGTGATGTGCAAGCAGAATGGCCATACCCTGAGCCTGAGCAGGGCATGTTCAGCCCCAGCCCCCGGGGCTCCAACCATTTCCACCAGGGCAACACAGGGCCCAGGCCAACCAGCCTGAGACCATGCTGGCCTCCACGGAGCCACCAAGAGCCCATCATCTCTCCTGTAAGCTCTGCCAGCACTGAGGCTGCCACAGCCAATGCGGGACACGAGAAAGCAACAGGCAAGCAGCAGGAAAGTGTGTCTTGAGCCCCAAACCTACACCTGGGTGAAGGATCTCCCTTGGGTTGTCCCTCCCCTCTCATTACACAAAGGGAGCAGAGTTCATTCTTCATAAAGAGAAGAGAAACTGTACTTCTAAATAAATAATAATAATAAAAACAATAAAAAACAGTTATAGAGCAGATACTGATTTATACACACACACATATATATTTTATTGGCAAATAAAGAAAGATCAGATCTTTAATGAAATCAGGATGGGTTTGGGACGTGAACTTGAGCTGAACTCCCCAGATTTTCGTGGAACTTCAATTAAAAGAGTTTCAGAGGAGTTGTTGAAAGCCAAGCACTTGCCATCGAAAGCTTAATTTAAAATGAGAAGCATTTTTACACCACATTTCCCAGTGAGATTCCACCCCTGATCCTAATTATATATTTTTTTCTTGATAAGTTTTCTTCTTTTACTGATCAGCAGCGTAGCAATGTATATGGGTTCAGTTCCCAGCATACATAGTAGTTATACTGATAGCAGAGCCCATCGATATTCTACAGAAAATTAACCTGCCCTTTCCACTGTGAAACCAGTGGTGAAACTTCAGTCAACTCCTGTTATCGTGAGCAATAGGTAAGGATTTAGAAGTCTGATAAATGCTAAGGCCAGCAAAAAAAAGAAAGTCTTTTTGGGGAGAGGAGTTAAATCTGGTCTCAGACAGCAGAACAGCACAAAATAAGATAAAATAGAGATAGTGGTTTAATCTAAGCTGCCTGTTCTCATACAATCTTAGTAATATGAGGCCGATACAAAGCCTCACTGTAGGGCCTTTCTGAATGCCAGAGAAGTCAGGCAACTCGGTCCTGGAGCACTGCTTTGAGACATCAGCTCTGCTTTCTTGGATGGGCCACAGTTCAATCTGAGAATCACTCTCTGGGGTGGGAAGGGAAGAGGAGCTGTGGCTGAAATGAGACAGCAGAGCCTAAAGCATCAGTGTCCCAAAAGCACTGACGGAAACGATCTTGTTGTAAGCAGATACTGGGAAAAACTTACTTGGAAACCATTTAAATAAATACTTTAAAGGACATCATGGAACAAGAGAGATTTTGAAACAGATTTAACCAACAATGGATAGAAGTGCACCTAAATTAATGAAATTCAGTGCTGTGTCACAGACACAGCTACAGAGGCAGACCTGGTATGCTGAGGGCTCACCTCTGCCCAGATCACTGCAATGCACTGAACAGTTACATGCCCACAAGCTGTAACGGAGCTGGTGGGTAAGGAGCAGGTACCCTACTTCCAAGGCTGAGCACGCAAGTGGCAACAATACAAAGACTGAAAGGTCTCCAATTAAAACATCAATTTCCCTTATTTCTTCTAGTTTGTATTTTACCCTGATTGTTTCTTCTGCAGTCCAAAGGCTGCAGAGACTCCTTATTTACCCCACAGGGTTGGATCCTGCCCTGCAAAAACCCCACAGTGTGGGGAGAAGGGGCAGCCAGCTGCTCCCAGAGCCGCTCTGTATGACTTAGGAGCAGTGAAGCTGCTCCCCCAGCCTCAAGCTGTGAGGCCTCCTGGTGCTGTTCAAATCCCAGCAACCTTGGAGAGCAGCACTGCTGCAGCCTGGCCACTCCATCAGCTCTGTTCCGTGGGTACCAGAGGCCCAAGCACAGGGACGTGCCACTGAACCATGTGCCTGGAGCAGCATTAGCACCCAGCCACACAGCTGGGGAGGGTTCAGGGAAGCAGGCTTGAGAGCTGCTGTCTCCTTGGGCCTGCTGCTCCCAAAACGCCCAGGATTTCAAACGAGAACCTTCCAGAAGATGCATGCAGCCTGCTACAAGGCAATAAGAGAAATACCAAAGCAGACTTTTCTCTCTGCTCACACGCTCCACTCGCAGTTTCCTATTGTACAGAGACCAACGCTATTTAAAACTCTAGATCCAGTAAATCTTTTGTTTTTGTTAAATAACAAAGAAAATGGTTCCTCACAGTTTTATGGGAAGCCATCAATCTTTCCCAAAGCGACTTACAGTACTGAAGAAAATAAACATTGCTGTGTATGTAAAGCAGAGCAGAAAGGCTGCAGTCATGGGCAAAGCACTGCTTTCTGTAGCAGCAGAAACATATTAAAGACAAATGTACTCCACTGAAAGTGACATAAATAAGTGGATTTCCCATCTGAAACATTGTTTTTAGCAAGAGAAGCTTTTAATCCCCTTAAGTTCATTTCTAATCTGTCTTGGAAGTGCTTGTCTAAAGAATATTACATTGATATAAAGGATTTAATTTATTAAAACTAAACAGCAGCCAGCATACTACTAAGGAATATCTTGTACGCAGTACTCTCCCAAATGAATAAAGCTGCTACAGGTAGAAAAAAAATGCACACACACTTTGGCACAGCATTCATTAAAATTTCACACATTGTGTTCCTGTGCTTTCCTGCTCGGTGTGCTTTTCCCAATAAAGCAAACACTTTAGAATTCATAATACCTCTTTATCCCATGTGCACAAGTGACCTCTTCTCCTTTATGCACCCAGCAAATGAGCAAGTACAAAAGGGAATAGAGTAAGCAGAAAACTAAACATGCCCTCTCCTACCCAAGAGCATAAAGGGAAGGCGAGCAGAGGTTCTCTGCAGGGTTCAGCACAGCCCCTACCAGGATGCCAGTGCTCTCGCTACCCATCAGTTTTGGCTGGTGCACACTGTGTAGACAGCATCAATTATGCAGTTCATCAGTCAATTAATTTTATGGGATCTTTCTTAAAGTAGCGGTTGAGGGAAACAAAAGCTGCCTTCAAACTACATTAAAATCACTCGTTAGCCACAAGTCTGGCAGACTATTTAATAAGCCGCAAGAAGCCAACCACCAAATGACAAAATGGCCTTCTTGTCTTTCCCTGAACACGTGAAAATTTCTCCATGTTCCCAAAGCCCACCTGGAGGCATCTCCATGGCCTCCCCGGCAGGGCTCAGTGCACCCCAACTGGGGAAATGACATTACAGAATTTCTGTGAACGTGAATAACCAACTGTTTTAAAGGAAGATTTCGTCACAAGGAACAACTTACACATTCAAAATATGCTGTTATATACACAACATCTTTCCCAAACTGTACAGCTCAATACAGTATAGATTTTTGTTCCTGTGTCTTGCCAAAAGAGATGTTATTGATGGAGAAAAAATTCTACACCCCTATGGCACAGCACATGCACTGCACCATATTGTACCTTATGCCCACTGATTTCTTTCTGAAGTCACAATGGAAGTGAAGAACATTTATGCAAATCAGATCAGCGTTTGGACAATAATTATTGCCCTGGGTCTTAAGTGAAGTTATACATCACATAGTTCGTGCTCATTTAAAATAGCCAGCAGCCACATCACCTCCATGTTGAGCCCCACATACCTGAAGTCATATAGGGTCAGGACTGGCCAGTGCTGGAAGGTCCCCAAAGAAAACCAGGAGGCAGGGGGAGGCATTATTCAGGGATTAAGGTTTTAAACCTGCAGAGAAAAGTATTCATGGGGAGACAGGATAGTAGCGGGTGTTTTTTCACAAGCCAGTGAAACAAGGGCGCTGATGCTGACTACACACCACCTAGCCAGCCTGACCAAAAAGAAGAGCCAACACTGCTGCTAGCTCTTGCTCTACTGGACTATGCCAAAGCACAGACTCTTCACACTGCCACACACACCTCTGCTGCAGCCCCAGCATTACCAGCACGTGCTGAAGTGAGACCTTCCTGAGTTCTCAGAGAACAACGTCCGTGAATCTGAGTCTTCTTCCAGAGAGACATCTTTGCAGTGATCTGTGGCCTTGTGCACACAGCAGTACAGTTTCCAAGGGTTCATCTGTGTCCTGACCAAATTCTACCCACTGAAAAGGTCTGTGGCTACTTTCAAATCTTTCTACATAACTTGGATTGGATTTCACAGGTAATGATCTTCCCAGGGGTGTTATGTAAGTGCACAGTTTAACAAAATAAACAAGGGTAATGGCAAAAAAAAAACCCTCTCGTAGGAAAAAAATAATTACCACAGACAGTACAGGTTTCTGTCTAGTAGGAAATCCCTTTTCTTTCCTGCGTTCTTCCCACCATTTCAGGCAGTGCTGCAGCACAGTCAAGTGGTATCTACTGACATTTTTATTTTGGGTAAAAGCCCATGAAAATATTAAAGCATGAACAAGTCATCAAGTCAGTTTATGAATCAATATACAGATTTCCTTCATGCCCATAGCTGATTTCCATAACCATGAGCGTGCTGAAATCCTGTCTAGATGCCAAATCAATTTTTCTTATATATGAACATCACAGCTACTTGAGAAAGGGAATCCGTGCCAAAAACCTCACGCTCTTAACTAATTATTTCTGTGACTCCCCTCTTGCAAAGCACAATGACTGCCACATAAATACACACGGTGCTTATTAGGAACAGGCACACTTCCCACAGGTTCAGATGGAGTGCAGCACCATCCCCGACAAGCTCGTCTGCCCTAACTGTGCAACCAGCCCTTGTCGCAAGGAATAGTTCTGCTTTTTCCAAGACTTACTTCCTCTGAAATCCTCGAGTTCTCCTTGTCTCATGCAGCACATGGGTGAATTCATCACGGTGTCCTTCCCTCACCCAGTCCGGAGCCGCTGTCAGTGGCAGTGATGAGAGAACAATGTTTCATGTAAATAATTTCCAAGTGGAGGTACTTGTTATTAATGCAGACAGTTCTGAAAGTAAAAGCAAACAGCATTTGGCAGCAAGAACTATTAATGAGAGCATCATTAGGGAATTCAGTCTGCAAACCACAAGGCGATTTGCAGGGCATCTTCTCACCAGGCGTCTCTGAGCAGATGTTGGACAAGCACCAGTGAAGCAGAGTAGGCGAAAAACAGGGTTAAAATACTGAGCTAATGCAGATGACAAAGGAGAGGGAGACAAGAGGCTGTCAGGACGGTGGGGCCAGCTGTGGAGTGGTATCGGCAGAATGAAAGTATTCTGGTGCAACCAACCACAGCAAAGTTGGGATGGCAGTGGGGATGGGTGACACTTGGGTCCAGCCAGGGGTCACTGTCGGGCTCTATGGGCTTCAGACATCATCACACCTCTGCCTGTGTGAGTGCCCCTGCACACGTGTGCCAGGCACAAGGAGCAGCACTGAGGTGAGCTCTTCAAGGCCACCCTGCATCAGTAAGTGTTGTTTTATGTAGCGTGATGTAAGTGAAGGACTAATGACTACTGTGGGGTGCCCTAGATACTTCTGCTTTGATATTTCCCCGTATTTCGACAGTTTCAGCCATTTGGAAAAAAAAAAAAATTATAAACAGAGAATAGTCATTAATAGTATATTAGAATAGTATTAAGATAGATAGTATAATAAAATTATAACAGAGAAATAATAAGCACTGCTATTTTACAAACTGCCCAAAGCCTTAGAACAACAGAGATAAAAGGCCTGGGAGTGCAGAAGCAAAGCTCATCTCAGCAGGCCCTACGGGTGCCTGCAAACAGCTAACTAAAAAGCCCCATCCATAGCAGGAAGTTTTTGAATGGAAAAGGGATTCTGCTCAAAAACTAACGCTCCTCTCTTCCAAAGCATCTTCTGTTGTTGAAAAACAACACAAGACGGTGTCTATGTCAGTAGTCACTGCTGTTTAGCACATTGTCAGCCCTGCAGCCCTGCTACCAAAAGGCCGGGCACCCAGCTCCCCTTTCCCTTCTATTTCATTTGAGAAAGAAGAGATTTTCATTACTTCCAGAAGTAGCAAGGACAAGAAAATGAAACATCCTACACAAATCTCTCCCAAATTACTGTGTACTTAACTTAAAACTAGATGTATTACGCAAAAATCCAAAGAGGATGCTGTTAACACACTATCTGCAACTCTTAGAGAAAACCAATTCCTTTGTTAGCAAGACATGGCGAGCATCATGCAGTTGTTTTCACCCACGCATGTGACAGAAAGGGATGTCACCAAGGGGAGGCTGGCACCAGGAGGGGCGTTCAGTGCCTGAGCCTGGGCCACAGCTCAAGCATTCTACCTCTGTCTCCTAGTTCCCATAACAGAACCCATGAACTCTGGCATCACAGCTTTGCCTCTCTAGCAGCAGAGCTGGGTACAGCAAGCAAAAAGTCATGACAACTGCTACCCAAACAAACAGGAGGAGCAAGGAAGCTATTACAGAGCTCCTGAGCTCCCGCGTTTATTTTCAGTCATTTCCAATGTGTGTGCTGCTTTGCTCTCCCAGCAGCAAGGACACTGTTGTGCTCTCACTGAACAACGCCCTGTCATTGAGCCGAGGCCATGGATGAAATGTGTGCTTATTAATCCTGTCCCCATAATTACAGATCATGGGAGAAAAGAGTGGAGCCCGCCCCAGTGGAACTGCTGCACTCATAAGGACACAGGAAAAACGTGTGGAACAGCAGTAGTACCCACTGGATTTCACCAGCAATGAAGGCACAGTATAAATCCAGTATTTGGTCAGTAAGGCTGGAATTCTAACAAAAAGATGAAAGCAGTGCATTTATTAAAAATAAAGCGAGTTAGTCTTTACTTCATTAGCAAAACCAGATTTCACTTCAGCAAAAGGACCGAGCTTGGCTCCTGCACAGGAGTGAAGAGGTGCTGGAACCCTGGGCCTTTGGCTGCCCTTCATTTCAGCCTGCGCAAGATGAACAGCCCACTGATCTTCAGCTGAGGACAGGAGGTGCTGCCAAAGGAGAACAACCATCCAGGACGGCAACCAACAACCAACCTCCGGGTTCTTAAGGTGCCTACAGCAAAGAGCAAAAGGAATCTTTCCCAACACCTGCGTGATCGCTGGGTGCGGCTGGGAGGTGTGAGAGCACTCCAGCACTGCAGCTCCAGAGGCTTCGCTCTGCAGGAATTGATACCAGATGACTCGGCCATACAAATCTGATACAGATCCCACCACGGACATGTGACTGCTTCCACCAAATTAGATACAGCACATGATCCACGGCCTGTGCCAGCTTCGGGCGAGATGTTGAAAGACAGACAATGAGGATGAATAGCCTTAAAGACAGAGCAGAGCAGTCAGCCACCACCTAGTCAATCAGCGATCTCTGAGGACTTAACCCGTGCGAAATGGTGAGCAAGCTCAGAGCTGCAGCGTTGGGATATACGGCCCAGAGCCCCGCATCGGGGGGCCAGAACGCTCCCTTTGGTAGCTGGAAACTCAAAGCCGGGGGAGCCGGTGCCGCACCCCAAGGCAGCAGATGATGTTGACAAGTCTGACCTTCTCATGCTGAAGAAAACAGTTACAAAACTTACGCTGCCCTGCCTGCTCCACCTCTGGGACTCCGACTTCCAAAATGCTGAAGAAAACCAAAACAATCGAGAAAAAAAAAAGCACTGAAAAACCCCAGCAAACAGACCCCAAAGTCAAACCTTCTGCTGGTTCATTCCAGGCTATTTTTCATCCCACTTATCACTGCCACCAACGTTTTGCTTAGTCTTGAAGAAAACGTTGTCATTCCACAGTCAGATGTTTTTACATTTACATCCATCATCGCCTGATATATCCTGACCTTAGTTAAATCTTATGTTTTCTAAATTGTACTTTTATGTTGAGCAAGCCCTGAGGCTATGCTGTTAAAAGTTTACATTGAAAAATCATTTATAATTGGTTTGTTTGAGTTATGCCTGTTGCAAAGCCATCAGAAAGGGCAGTATTAATTAGCAATGGCTTACATATAGTCTAGACAATAAAAAAGTAAATCATTTTATCTTTTTAAAAAGCTTTTAGTATTTTACCAGTTACCAGTTACCATCAAATGATGTTGAATATATTAAAGAAAAAAAAATCACAGAATGGCTTACAACAAATCTGCCTCATCTTATTAATTTATTTTTGCTTGAAATATTTTCATGACAAAAACACATTGCTCAAATAAAAATATGTTTATTATGAAATTGAGACAGCCAACAAAAAATAATCTTAATTAATTCCATTTGCTGTGCTTGGTTAGAGAATGAAACAATAATTTTTGGTTTATTGCATAACGTCCTGCGTTTCACTATGAAAGATTTGTTTTCATTTCAGGTAAGTAATGATGACAATTGCACAGAATATTTAAATCCTGTGCACACCAAAAATCTTTCCCAAAACCTGCACGCATTGTCTTGGCCAGATGAAGGGGGCAGTTCATCTGGTACCATACTGCAGGATGGAGCCCTTCTTTCCAAACATCCTCCCTAAGCATCTGACAGGACTTTGCTCAGTCTTATTAAACACGTATTAACTGATCACTGGAGTTGATTTTGTTTATTAATGACATCACTGTAAAGAGGCATCGGAGTTTTGGATCATGACACTTTACAACAGATGATGTTATTTTAGTTCATAATTGGTGGTGACAAAGCCACAAAACAGTAATAGCATCTGGTTAATGCCAAGAAAAACACAATAGCAGTCAAAGAATTTATCTTACATCTACTTTCATTTGGAAACAGATTGCTTTGTCATCCTTGAGGAGACTGACAATAGATCACAATTTCTGTATCATGTATTATGTTTGGATCATAACTTTCTTTCCAACCAGGACCACATATGTTGCAGTTTATCCTTCTGTCACCTGATACCAGTAGGGTCAGCTTGGCGGGGGGCGAGGAGGAAGGGCTGACAATACAGAAATGACTGCAAGCAAAAGGCATTCTTCAGGCAGGGCTGATTCTGATCTCAGAGCAACCAAAGATCAGCGTGTATTCAAACAGATAGGGTTACTTTAAATAAATGTACAGTAGCAAAAATTCCAGGAAACCCTAAGGCAAACTGGAAAAAATAATCTGCTCTGTTTCTTTGAAGAACTTTCCTATTTTGTACTGGAAGAGGAGAAGTATTGCTTCCCAACGCGCAGAAGAGCTGAAATGAGGGCAGGAGGATGACAAACCCCATGGCTTCACCCTGCCCAAAGATGACCATGAGCTCAAGAGAAATTCACTTCTTTCATCTCTCCCATTTTTCACTGACAAATGCAACAAACTGTAGGCAAACCAGGACCAGAAATACAAAGGTCCACCCTTCAGCTGTTTCTTGATCCCTTTTTTATTCTCACCTACCATCTTCTGTTCTTTCTTTATATCCCTATCCTTTCCCAACAGCTGCAGGCACACATTTTTTAAATAAATGAAGCTGATTGAGATCTTGCTGACACTGGCAAAATACGGATTCATGTCCGTATTTTGGATTCATGGAAGCCAGAGGAACTGTATCAGTATCAAACTGGTGCGAGCAAAAGTAGAATCAGGCCCAGTGGTATAAAGCTATGGAAACATATACATCCCAGCCTCCTCTTATTCACAGCAGTCGAACATTAACGAGGTGCCACTGGCTTTGGTGGAACTGTGCATGACACAGAAGCAACAGGCAATGCCAAGGGTGCATGTGTTGTTTGGCACAGCCTCCGCGCTGCCTGGGAACGCCGCTCCCTGCCCACAAGGTCCAGACCGTCTCCTGTGCTCCACCAAGGCTGCTCCTCCCCACATGCTGGGCACAGAGCTCCCGCTTGGCTTCAGGGCAGCACTGAGGTTCCTTCCATCTTTCTTTCCTTCCATCCTTCCGTCCTTCCATCCGTCCCCGCTTCCATCTTTCCAACCTTCCATCCCTCCCCTCCTTCCATCCCCACGCTCTCACACTTCCCCACTCAGCACATTTTCCCGTGAGTCACCGCTCTGAGTGCCAATTTGTGCCCAGCCTCGCTGCCAGGCTAAGGAGCAATCACCACGGGCAGAGAGAGAGAAATATTTTACAGATTTGTAATTCGTTACAGCACTGGACATGTTCCAATGTGAGTCTACTGGAGGGTAGGAAAGAAGGGAGACATGTTCAGACTGTGGTCTAAAGCAGCACACCTGTAGAATTTGGGAGCATTTCTACTCATTAAACTCTTTTCTAGGTGTCTGGCCTGTGCCAAGAGACTCAAACACATAAACCCACAGTAATATCCCCTTGCCTGCATGATTCAGCTTTGTGTCATTTCAAGTTTGAACTGTGGATTTTAAGAGGGTCATTTCAACCATGCCCTAGTAGACAAACACTCATGAAACAAAAAAATTCCAGCATACTACAAACAAAAACTTACCTCAGATCTTCTCGGGCATGATACTTAAAGGACTTCTATGCATGTGAAGAAAAACACTTCAAGGATCCTTCTATTACAATTGTAGTCACACATTTACCTGGTCAGAGAATAGAGTTCTTGACTTTTCTCTTTTAGAAAACTTGTAAAATATCATTTACAAGACTTCAGAGTCTTTGGTCAAGATCCAGAAAGCAGTACATATCACTGTATTAGTCAGAAACCAAAAGTTTAAGCAGAATTCAGTAAAACTGCGTCCTGTAAAAGAAATGATGACCATCTAGTAGGACCAGAGAGGCACAGCATCAGCCTCCAGCTGCCAGTCTGCGTAACAGTTAACAAAAGTCTTGATGATACAATTTTTTTTTTCCTATTTTCAAAATTCACAAAAAGCTTTCGTCTCCTCCTTTGTTTACAAGAACAGGCAATACGTGCACGATACATTCACAAAATGATTCACAATTATCCCATATACTTATTTTCCTTCTAATACTTTACCTGCTGCTATGAAACTACCTCTCCAGTTCTACCAGGAGGTTTCCAATGGGATGTGCTTTTCAATTTGTTCTCAGTTATCCAGTGAACTGTAGGACTTATCACCAGTAATTATGCTCAGCAGTGAATGCGCTTTCAGAATAATAGCCAAGTTTGTATCCTAAAAGATAGAAAGGTTGAGGCTAAAGGAAGGGAAAAGAAAAATCTGGAATTGAAAAGTAGATTCTCTTGCCTTGCCCAGGCTGTAGTGAAATGCACAGAGAATGGAAATAAGTCTCCCAGGAATATGTCAAACCAAGCAACATAAATGCAGTCTGAATGCACAAAGAGACAGTAGCAGTGCTGCTAACCTCCAATAGTCACAAGTCAGAAATGATGCCCTAGAAAACCAGGAGATGTTAAAGCTCAATAAATGTAAGGATTCATTTCATTTGTTTGTGAAGTTTATATTTGAAATTCATGTGTACAACCTTTTTTTCTATCCCTGCTGAAGCCCCAAAACTTTAAGCAATAGCTAAGCTCCTCACACAACTCCAGGAGCTGGAGAGTTCAGAGAAAGCATCAAACACTGAGAGCCTGAATTAGCAAACAGGACACATCTGGGAGACAAAACCAAAAAGGACATGAGACCCATGCCAGCACAGCTGGTAGGAGCGCACAGCCCTGCAGGAAGAACCCAGCAAGATGGATCGCCGGCCCAAAGCCAGCTGGGTGCACTTCTCCTGCCCCACAAAACCTGAGCAAGTTTCTCCTGCGCAAACACAGGGGAGTAACTACTTTCTGCTTGAAGGAGGTCATTTCTGAAGAGACATGTCCCGCCTGTAACTTTACCTGTTGTGAATTGTGTTGGTTGCCTTACCAACATCATCACCCCTACAACCGGCAAATAAACAAGTCTTGTGCAATAAAACCCGCCGAGCAGCCAGAGCATTAGGATTAGCAGTCTTGGTCTTTCTGCCTTTCATTTAAAACCAGAAGCGATATATATATTTTTACTGAATGTCAGCCTATGTATTTCTTTTGATCGAGTTTCAGGAACCAGTGCTGTTTATTACAGTTCCTTCCCTGAAGGCAGCAGAGAAGCAAAAGAAGCTTGCTTCAGAAAGCCAGCCTTTGCAGAGAGCTGTGTTGGACAGGAAAAATGAGGAGCCATCGGGACAAACTTTTTTCCTACGCTGATGCAGCATCGTTGATTCCACAGGGGTCACAGTGCTGCAGTGAGTAAGATTTGCCTCTGAATTACAAAATCATAGCAGTGGTTACTGGCCTGCAAACCCCTCCAAACCTCTTTGAACAGCAGACCTTGTTTTTACTAAGCAAGGAAACGTTGGCTGGGATACCAGTGCTATTCCCTTTCTTTCAGGATCTCCAAGTTCCAGTGTATCAGTACAAGTGCACAGGAGAAAGTCCATCGGGAAAAGCAGAAGACTTGAACATGAAAAGGAAAGTTAACATGGGAAAACGCACCTCAACGCTTCTGGACCTATCCTCAACGCAAATGATATTCTGCTAGCTTAACTAGTTTATTAGCAATTTAACGAAGGAGAACAAACCATCATCCAACACCACACTTCACACAAAAATGTGTAAACAAACTCAAACATAAGCAAATACAGAAATAAAATCAAAGCTCAGACATAAAAACACATTTGCCACTCAGCAGACCCCTTTCCAAGGAGTGTTTTCCATGGCAAGGCAGAGTTTGACTTCTGTTTTGGGGAAGGTATCTCTTATGCCCAGCCTCAAATGAAGTAAGAATTGCAGTCCTGAGTGCAGCCTCCGTCCTTGAGGCTCTCCAGTGAGATAATGCCCTTAACTTTAAGCCTCCACATGTGCAGTGCAGCCAAGATCAAGACTCTCTCAAGTTATTTTTGGATGGCAGCTCCCTGCAGCCTTCCACTGTAATGCCTTGGTATGGAAAAGCCTGGAACATCTGGTGACATCTCAGTCAACCTTCCCTGTTGCCCAACTTGTAAGGTACACCAGAAGGTCTCTTAGGAGCTCCCTTAGCAACAAACAATAGATAAACAGCCAATTAGCTATGAGGAATGTATCAGATTCTATTTTCTACATTAGGAGCCAATGTAAATGGCTCACTGGCCAGTAACTGTGCATTAACCAGCACCCTTCTAAGTTGGGAATTACACAGACCATGCAACCACAAGCATGAATATGTTCTTACCATGCTAAAAATAAGCTTTGTTTTCAATTAGTCAGTTTATGAAAGCATGACTTTAAAAAAGAAAAAAAAAAAAGAAGAGGCCTAAGATATTTTTCTTCCTTGTTTGTTTGCTTTTGGTTTTGTTGTTGTTTTTTTTTTTTTAAAAAAAAAGAGCTCAAATTTAGGCTGCAAAACATCACCCTGACCTTTTTCAGGGCTTTAAAACCTTGACAACTTCCACAGCACTTGGAGGTAGCTCAGTGCTTCTGAAAACCAGAACAGCCCTTTGAAACGTTAGGAACCTAACTGCCAGGCTCCAATTCTGGCAATTCTGGAGTGGTAAGTTTCAGAAAAGCGTAGTTTTCCTGAATTAAGGATGGACAATTACAGGCAAACCTTACTGGAGTTAGATACACAGTCAAAAGTCTGAAATGCTTTATGTCAGTAATAATTCAACAAACTGGGCAGGCAAGAAGCATCAGCCATCAGAAGGCGCTTTAAAAAACACAGATGATTCTGTTTCTCTGTCTTTCCAAATGAAATTCTGAAATGTCATCAGTTTAAGGGTTCAGATGAGAAGATACCTTCATCCAAGGAAAAAAAATCCATTTCCCATGCACTAGATTCATGCGAAACTCTAATGTTGGAGGATATGCCCATTCTGCTCACTGCTATAAATTGTACCCTGACAGTCCTGGTGATGGGATTGGAAGAGGGATGAGCACCACAGCATCTCATAAGACGGTCTGGCTCCTCAGAGCTCTTCCTGCAGATAAGATATAATTCGCACTCCCCTCAGGCACCAAAGGCAATGTACCAGTGCAATAATCTTCTGAGCATCCCAACATTTACAAATAATTGTAAAGATCTGCTAATATGGTTTAGTTCAGCAACTCTACACAGTGCTGAGTGCTAACTGAAATGACAGCTAAGAGGGTATTAAAAAGCCTTAAGGATGTCTTGAAGAAGAAGGCTTGTGAAGCAGTTATTCTAAGGAATGAGTACTGAGGAGCATGTTGAGCATTTAATAATTGTAATAAAATCTCCAGCCCCATGCTAAGGAAGCCAGCATTTAGGGTTTTTGTAAAATTCCCTAGCCAAAGGTACAGAACATGAGTGAAGTTAAGGAGTTTGTTAAATAAGGTGTTTTTAAACTGATTTTTTGGTTAAATAATTAAAGTGTCAGTGCAATTGGTGAGTATAAATCTAAAACTGCCTTAGAACACTTCTACAGATAGAAACACAACCAAACAGCTCTTCTGAAGGGCGGTGCTAATTACAGAGAAGTATGTTACACTTTCACACCATTTACCCTTATTCTTCTCATCTTCCACAGATGACACATATTCTCCCTTGCAGCCACAAAATTACATAAACTTAAGAGATGAAAGAAGACAAGGTAGAGGTACACTCCAGACCCTTCCATGTACTTAATTATAGGGTAGAGTAAGAACAAGGCAACATTTGTCAGCACTAATAAATAGGTACTTTCCAACAGCCTGGGCAAGCAGAGGCTCTTGAGCTCACAGCTACCCTTCCCCACATCTGCCCACTGGCTCTCAGCAGTCACATACAAAGCAGGTGGCACTGACCTTTGTCAACAGGTTATACAGACACTCAAAGGGGTTAAAGAGCCCTACAGGACAAATTAAGGAGTCTCAATTAATAGAAGTTAGTTATTAGAACAGCAATTATTTCAGCTACAGACTGTTCACATGAATTGAAGGGCAGGTGACCAAGAAGCCTAAAGGTTTGCAGCATGGCAGGAAACCAGAACAAAACCCAGCTGTATTGATTAGGATGTCCCCTGTGTTAATTCCACTGAAATTAATGACAGGAAGTGAACAAGGGAATACAGTTTTTGGTGTCCATTAAGATGACGCTTTGTCTCCTCCCTCTCTCCTGTTTGGAGGCAGGGTGCTCTGTGAGGGATTCCTACCTCTCCCACCACGGTGAGCTGCACGGCTGGAAGAAGCTATTTGGTGTCAGTTCTGGCCAGGAAAGCACTCAGGAAAGCACTGACATTCCAGAGCTGGTGCCTGCAGCTGCACTGTGAAGGCTGAAAGTCCCTGCCAACCCTCACAAGGTATTCAAGGTCATGCCCAAGCCCTCTGCGGAGCTGTGATCAGCTATGGTAACGCTCCTGAGATGTCTCAGCAGTGAAGGATATCCAAAGCTTCCTGACATTTGAAGTGCTTTTGAAGTTGATTAGGAGTTAAAGCAATAAGTATTATTAAATTTCTGTTTTGCTGCAGATTTCTTGAAGCTCATTGCTGAGTCTGCCTCAACTATCCCATTCGTACAACAGTGATACTGTTAATTCTATCCCTTCCACGAGCATGGCAAGAGTACATCTATAAAAACACTAATAAGGGGATATTTAATTACTGAGAGAGATTATAAGTTTCTGTACTGCTTACAAGAAACCAAGAAAAAGCATGATTATCAGTTTCTTTTCTAATTATGACTGAATTTAAGTTTACCCTCCATAAAAATGTCAGTTTATATCCTTGCATTAAATTTTTCAGGCTTTTTCACGTAGTGCATATTTCTGAGAAAAACGCATAGCCTGCAACAACAAATGAGAGTCAGTGAAAAGAGAGTCACCCACATTTTATTGTTCTGGAAGTGGAAAATCTAAGCACATAAATCAAAGTGACCCTAAAGCAGTGACCAGCATGCCCTGAGCAGATCAACAGTGGTTTCATTGACCTCCAGACTCATACAGGGTCATATTTTCACACAGATGAACTGGTCTTGAACTGCTTTGCCATTGCATTGTGCACAAAGAAACCCCAGCTGAAATGTGTCTCTGCTTTCTGTTAGGGTAACCTGGATTGCTTCCCAAAATGAAAAATCAAGCCCACATTCAATTTTAAAAAGTGTTTCTCTGTTCTGCCATTTTTCATGACCCCTTTCTTCTAGCTGTGATCTTTAAAAAGTTTTGCATGAATTTCTATTGGATACACACATCAAACAAACAAAACTACTCTCAGATTGTTAATAAGGCATATTCACTGTTTTTCCATCACACTTTCTCGTGCCTGTGAGACTCAGCCTATCCAGTAAGTGCATAAACTCTGGGCAGCTCATTTGAAACCGGTAGGCTTTCCTCCTAATAGACATACATTTCTGTGTCTCTTGCATCACAGAAGTATTTCACAAATGTTAACATGATTAACCTTGCAGTTTTCCTGCCTGGTAGGAGAGAGCTCTGAGGCACTGACTATAAGCAAGAGGTTCGGCCCTCTTGCTGAAGGATATCACAAAGCTTACATGCCATTAGTTTTCTAAATATACTTGTATAATGTTCAACCAGTGTGTAAGCTGTGTTTGTCTCCCGGCATCAGATGGCATCCAAGCCTCTAGCTGGCTCTCGGCACAGGGATGAGTTTGGCCAAAAACAGCATTCTATGGCCATGCAGAACATCTGTGGCGCAGGCAGGAGCAGAATCCAAAGCAGCTCACTCCCAGTTTAATGCTTTAACCACAAACTCAGCCTCATGATTACGCCGGAGTGTCTCCCCACTCACTTTTGGGAGCGCTCCCAGGGTGGATGGAGAAGCGGGATTAGGGAGGCAAGATCAGGCAGAGCCAGGCTGTTGAGCAGTCTTGGCCCCCTCCCGGAGAGGTGGGGTCTAGTCCCTGTCCTATGGGCTTTCTGTGGCTTTTGTAAAATAACTACTTAATAAAAACAAGATGGCAGCTCTGGGGGGTGGCAGAACTATAAAAACAGTGGTAAGAATTGCCTTTGTCCTTCACAGTTCTACGTCTTATTTCTAATTTCAGCGCCGCCACTCATATTAATGACAAATGCATTGTGTTTTTGTTGCCTTCTTTTTTGCAATGGAAGTGACTTCCCTCTGTCAAAATCAATCAGCATATCAGTTTTAATCAGATAAAGCTTTTGGCTTTTCCTATCTAAATTGCCCTTCCCACAGTGCATTACACTACCTCAGAAAAGCATCAGCACTCCATCACAAAATAAATGTGTTGATACTTGATAGCTCATTTGAACATGATGGTATTTACATCTTTGTTGGTTAGATTTTCATTTAACACGAGTTACGGGTTCACATAGAAAATAAAAACAATACTTCTCTGTTCCTCTTGCCATTCATGTCTACTTTTGTTTCAGCCTAAAATAACACATTGCTGGAGGGTATTTTCTTAACACTGCCAAGCCTGAATGCAAGCCCTGTGGAAAATGTTTGTGTTGGGCTTGCCATGGTCCGGGCTAATAACAACGTGATGATGTATAGGTGAATTCCTGCTCCTTAAGTCCTCTGTGACATACGGATTAGGCCTGCCCTTATCTTCTAAGACATCTGGATGAGTGTCTGGGTTTTAATTTCACAATGAAATCACTGGGGACTAGAGTTATGTTATGTGCTTATGAACAAAGTGGAATATCCCTGGTAAGGGCAAGAGTGGATTACCTTAGATAACTCTACTTAAACCAGGGAACATTTGAGAATGTTGAAGAAAGGAAAGAGGTTCCACCAATAAAAACAAACACAGGCCTAAATTTGTGTTCTGTGTACTAAACATTTTAAAGCTCTTGGAGGTTGAAATATGACCACATGTAAATGGACTGATAAAGCTAAGGCGATTCTTGAAAGAACAGATCAGGATTCCCAGAACAACTACCAGCACTAAATCCTAATGGGATGCATAAATCATTTGGAGACAGATTTATTCAGAAGATGCCACTTTAAAGTCAAAATACTCTGCTTTAATCACTAGAAATAGTATGTGCACGCTAACGTTTGCAGAAAATGCTCTAGGGCAATATGAAATTAGTATCCTAAAATTCCTCAATACATGCTTTTCCTAAAATGAAGATTTTTATCTATTCATGGCCATAAAACTGTCAGAAAAAAAAAAAAAAAAAAAAAAAGACCTGTGAGAGCATAGAAGGGTCAAACCTGCCTCGTACAGCACTGCCATGGTCAACACTAAAAACATCAAAGTTCCTATGACATTCACATTTGGGGTCTGAGTGCTGCAGAGCTGAATAATCAGTTTGCCATCCCAAACCCTATGGTTCAGAGCTATTGCAGCTTCCCAGCTTTGCTATAGCCCTAAGACTGTTCCCTTTTTGCAGCCTCTGTAGAGAGGCATGGGAGAAGCAGGAGTGAGTCGGACTGGAAGCCCGAAGGCTCCAGGCTGGTGTTCCAGTATAGGCATCCTGCAAAGTGCTCCCCTTTGTGCATTTGAGACACAGAAGTGCTGAACAGTTGCAACTTAGGAAAAGTGCAGACACAACCAATAGCACTGGGAATAAAACTACCAAAATCTCTTTTTTTTTTTAGCGTATTAGCTGCATGTCTTCTGCTCTACTTATTAAATTAAGAGCAACCCAAACATATTACAAGGTTCTAGTAAAACAGACAGATTAGTACACGCTTTGGAAGTTTTCAGTTAGTACAATGTTTTGGTTAATAAATATGCAACCAGTTACTTCATTTTAAATAAGTAACAGTGTAAGCCACGGAAGTGATTCTTTTCCCCTTTAAAGATCAACAGGGAATGCAACAGGCAAAAACCCGGCTCCACTGAAAAACATGGAAAAAATTGTGTTGATTTTGATGAGGTCAGAATTCCACCCAATATTTTTTCATTTTGCATTATCACCAGCAAATGAAATGTCTTTTTTCTTCCTTACTCTAGTTAGTTACAGCTTCACTTCCTCGATAGGAGAATATCTTAAAAATCAAGCGTCCGTACTGTTCCCATATAGACAAGTTGTTCTATTTATGCTAATCCAGTCATGAAAAGAGCTAAAAGAGACTTTCTTTTGATCCTCAGTTTAACAAGAGTTTTAATCAGTAAGAGATTCAACATAGACGTGATGCACTGTGAGTAATGCAAGTATATCAGTTTCTTTTCCAAGCATTTCACCTGCTTAGTTTGCTTAACAAGAAATCGAAACAGATCGTGTCCTTACTGTTCACATGTTAATTATAAAGGGGAAAGCTTCACGCAACCCAACTCCCACTACATTTGTGAAACTGCAGGCTGCTGATCACAACACTGCAAGGGAAAAAAGCTAACCTCACCTCGTGGTGCATCAGGGACACTGGCCCTGGAAAAATAAAGACAGGACAGAAGGCATCATTATGTGCCTTTCCTCTGTGTTATCCTTAGTGTTTCTTAACATAGTAAAATATCTATAATCTCACCAAGGAGAACCAGAGCAGCCTTAGCACAGACGTCCTGCTCGGCTAGAAGGCTCTTCACTAGATGGATATTGCTCTGATTCATCTGAGAGACACTAGAGATGGTTGAGACATTTTTCTTTTCATTTTGTGTCCTGGATAAGACCCACAACAGCTGCTGAGGTTTGCAATTAATCTCACATAATTAGCTGCCACCATCAGCGCTCCTGCAGCTCCTCCAGCGGTGATTACATCTCTGTGCTGCAGGTGGAAGCACCCCTACAGGACAGCCCAACCTAACAACCAAAACCAGTGGCAAATGCTGGAGCAGTCTCCAGCTGTGCCATTCGGGCAAACAGCTGGGTGGCAGCCACGTCTCTGAGTCACGCATGCAACACTGGCAGCTGCTGCCAAATGGAACCTGAGTCCTAAGATCACAGGAGAGGTTTTAGTGTGTGGATAGCAGCCAGGTCAAGGCAGGTAGTGCTTGAAGTTTCCAGGCTCAACCTCACACCTTCTGGAAGACAGTGGGCTGGAGAGAAGGAGCTTCCTCGGCTTTGACAAGCCAACGGGTGTGCTCGGGGAGAAGGCAGAGCTCCAGCTTGCCAGAGGAAAGCAGGAACACTTCCAAACCCAAGCAGGCCCGCGTCCCCCATCTCTACCGACCACAGGCAGAGTGAGCCAGCATGTCAGCAGCGCTCAGATGAAGGCACAGGTCTGGGAACAACAGAGGTTCCCCACCCACCCTCAGCTTTCCCCCCTGAGTGCGTGCGGCCCACCTCAGCAGCACAGCCCCTGCTCTGCGGCTGCTGCGTGCTCGGGCCAGCCAACACATGTGCACCTGGCCGGGACAATCCTGCAATCGTTTACTCAGGCGCAGGGGTTGCACACAAGTAATGAGCTGCTAGCACCCAGCATGTTAGACAATATGCTGACAATGTCATAACATTATTTCATCCCTCTTAAAAGATAAGACCCAGCCTGTTCGAACCTGCTCGGGTCATTATCCTGTTACCACAAGATCCCCTGTCGCTATCCAGTTTGGAGTATGTAAAGCTATAATTTGCCCTGAAATGAATTATGTATTGTTTACAGCTTACCATTAAATCACGATGAGCAAAACCAAGCATCTAGATGCCCCTTTCAAAGTCTTCCAGATGTGTTTAAATGTACAGAGAAACAAAAGTCTTGATGCAATCGTGTTGCAAGGAGGCTGAAGTGGGGTTGGCTAATTTTCACACTAACTTACTTAAAAGCAAGAAGGAAAACAGTGAAGATCTTTATACGTGCCATCAAAAAGCCTGACTGCAAGTGGTTCCAATTTGCTTTAGTAATTAAATTGAAAGGAGTTTAAGGGTTTTTCACCCAGGTCATTTACTACTTCGGAATTTTACTGCTTGCTTTGCAAAGAAAACAAACTGGAATGAGTCACTAGTGAGTATAAAGAGTGGATGAACACTGCTAAACAAACCAAACAGTGAGCTCAAGTGGATATAGAAAACACCAGTCAGAATTCTAAATATGGATCTGAGAATAGTGTAAAAGGATTAGACGTCTTTGTCACATGAAGAGCGAGCCCGCATGCCAGCATGCCTTTCCAGTGCAAGCAGCAACTGATCAAAGTAACATCTACCAGTTTGTAAATATGCTAATCTTCATGTTTACACAAAAGTGTCAGCACTTGCTTTACATCACAAAGAGCCTCATACAGTTGAAGATTAATTACTTCCAACACTGAGATAGTGTGTAAATACTGGTTTCACCAGAACCCCACCTTTAGCTGTATTTGCACAGCTCAGCAGAGGTGTATGTTGCTAAGACAGATAATTCAGGGATGCTTACAAAGTGTCAGTTACCTCCAGCTCTATGCAGATAGACAGACTTTTGACAAGTGTTTGTGGTGCTTACGTGGAACAGGGATTAGACAGGTCTAGGCTCCATGCTGTAAGTGCTGGATGAAAAAAGATTTCTGCCTTTGTGTACTAACTTTAGTTCTGAATAGCCATATCACTCCCAGACCTGATTAGGGCCTTCAGCTTTTACACCTACTTGGGATAAAATAATTAAAAGCTACTTTTCTCACTCACTGGGTTACTATCACTTTCCTACATTCTAATTGATAAGAGTCATCTCACTGCCTCCCAACCTCTTCACAGCCTTCAGGTCAGCTTGCTAAGTGCCCTGACTTCTGCCTAGAGGGGGTAAAAACCACACTAGGGACACAAACACACTATTTTCTAATAAAGAATTTCAAGAACCTTCAACCATGCTATACAACAAGCAGAATAGTTACAAAGCACACTGATATGGTGAGAGCAGTATGTGGTGTTCCCTCTTCTGCACTGCTGCAACAGGGAACAACTGTAGGATGAAGCCAACATAAGGCTGGATTTCCAGGCCTCAGGTGCTTCTCCCATGGCGTGTAAGATCTCTTTAACAGATATTCTGCATTTTTATTTCCTTTACTGTTTGCCAAAAAAAAAAAAAAAAAAAAAGAAAAAAAAAGAAAAAAAAAGAAAAAAAAAGAAAAAGTGCCAGTTCTAATAGTAAAGGAACACCAGTGATAATTTTTAAAAATTGCACTGCTTTCAAATGGGACTTCTCAGTTCTCTTCACCTCTCCTTCTCTGCTAGAGCTCAGCACAACTGCCACAAGAACGTCACACTTGCCAATAAATACTAAATACATTTGTTTCCTATTCCAAGCTACAAGGAAAAAAAAAGTGGGATGTAGGATGTTGGCAAACACTAGCATTAGAAGATTGCCAGAGTAAACAAGAGTGAATAGATGGGGATAATTTGGGGATTTAAAGAAAAGAGAATCAAAAGCAGCGCTTAGAAAGGCAGAGAGAAATGGCTTCCATGTGAAATACCAAACTGGAATAGAATTTCTTCCAGTTAAATGCTCAACACTGTTTCACAGGAGTGCTTGCTGGCCAAGCCAACAGAGCTTGTGTTCTCCTCCTTCGGGTGCACGTAATGAGATGGCATTGGCACTGAGGGCGCTTCAAGCAATAGGTGAGCCAGTGGGAGGACATATGGGCCACTCTGTGCACAGTGCCTGGCCCCACAAGGACACCAGCCCCACAAGGACACCAGCACGGGGCACAGGCCACAGGCAGTGCAACCAGCAGCAAGGCATTGAGACTGCTGCTGCTGCGGTTACATCAACATGCTCCATCTCACGTTTGCACAGGGCAACACGATCATCAGATTAATTGCTAATTACAGTGGATTGCTGTTAAGGAGGTTCACAGCAATAATAATAATAAAAAGACTAAACAGAGCATTATTAGCATAGTTAATTATATGACCATTGGCGAGATTATTGATGAAGATACGAAATGCTGTTGAACAAGAAAGATATGTTTGACGTTGCTTAAGAGAGGCTCTGTTATTGCTTCATATCTTTTTGGATTTTTCTAATCATTTCATCTATGTTCTAAAAGTGCAAAAAAACAGTAATTATCTCTGTTTGATCTTTGACTAACAATTGTTTATGGATCTAATGGAACAATAACATTTCCAAAAGGTAAGTAAACCTCGTAATCTTTATCAGCATAAAACCTTCAGTCACGCTGGACCAAGTTATGGGAATCTGTCATGTGATGAAAGCAGACAATAGTAATTTATTGGTTTAGTCATAATCCTTTCAGTAGTCCAGATTGCTGTTGCAAATTTGTTAAAAATCTGCTACCATTCACTGAGCAACAGTACAGCACCTGCAGCAATAACATGGGTGGGGAATGTAAGCACCCTGTGTGCATGTGTGGCATGAGTTAGACAAGGCCACAGCAAAGCAGCTGAGAACCGTATTGCACAAACCAGAGGGAGATGCCTGTCCTCCCACAGTGTGCATGTAATTTAATCTCCAAATCGAGGTTCTTTGCAAATGCTAAAAATGTACAAACAAGCATTCTTTACTCAGCAGTTACTTCTTACGTTCTGCAGAGCTCCTGCACAAGGACACCAGCACCAAGCAGTCACACACCCACGTGGAGTGCACATACATGAATAAGCACTGTTTCTTCTTTAGTTTTTCTTTGTGCACTTGGCAACACACAGCTCACTGCTCAGTTAGCCAGTTGGCCTATGTTTAACATGGCAACTTCAAGAATAAATATTAGTATTTTTTAATCATCTCATTTGGCAGAGGACCCAAGGAGCAGCTGCTGTATGTACAGCTACCTTTAATTCACATTCTGAAATATGCTGCATCTGACTGTCCCCCTTCAAAAATGCCCCAGGAGGTAAAGCCCTGCTGGAATCTGACTCAGGAGTTGGTACAGTCACATACTGTCATTGCAAGGGAAATGGAGTTATGACTAAATGGTATAAATCGTTTTTTCAGAGCAACGTTCAGAGCAACCAACCAACATCCCAGATGCTCCAGGAAATGCAGCAGAGTATAGGTGGTTGCATTAGCATGCATTGCCCCCATTGCTGTTTGGTTATGTTCTGGTCACTTAATGTTAGTCATTATATTTTACGAACCTCACCCATGGAAACTAACATGCAAGCTGAAATTTAGGACTCCTGACCTTTAACACAAAATGACCATAGGTGTTCCCACAGCTGTTAAATAAACCTGTGTTTATGGAGTCATAAATGTAGTGCAGGTGAGGTTTTCAGTGATGTAATAACAACTTCCATCACCGCACGGTTTGTCATTTATACAGCAGCGTACCATCGCTGGTGAATATTGTTTTACAATAACAGCACAGGTTCCTTGGATTAAATCACTCTTTCTTCATTTATGAGTCATTTGACCTTTAACCTTTCCGAGGAAGATCAAACCACTTCTGAAGGCCCCACTCTTTTAACTGAGGAGCAAAACAGTTGGTTAGATAGCTAAGGAGGTTGGTATGTGCCCCCAGGGTTTCACAAACAACTGTCCCAGATCTTTTATAAGATAATCTTAACATAATCATGTAGCCACAAATTGTCGTGTAAATTCCCAATTAAAAACACCAAATAGGTGCCATAAATCATGTCACAACTGCCACCTTCTCAGGACTGAAATACAGTTTGCAAAGGAGTAGAGAAGCTCTTGTTTGTGCTTGTTTCAGCTCTCAACAGGCCAACAACAAAACAGGCCAACAACTTCTGATTTACAAGAAAGTGACAAAGACATGGGACAAGTGAAACTGCTGAGAACTTCACCTAAGCAGCAGTAAAGACCACAGCACTTAGAGCACCTGTCCTCCCTCTGTCCTCCCTGCAGGAATACGCAAGTAAAAATGAGAACGCGCGCTGGCAGGCTCCCACACTCTGGGCCCAATTCACATTACATTGTAGCACACTCCTGTTGGAAGGACTGATGGCAATTTGAGATTTTATTTTTTTTAAATGGCAGCTTAATTGCAGTATAAAACGTTAGACAAATAAATAGTCATTAAAGCATCTGATTCATGGTTGATTGGCTGCTTTCCACAAACTTTAGCAAAGCTGGGACCAGATGTGAATTGCAGACAGCATCCAAATCTTTGCACAGGAGAGCACCCTGAGTGCTGCTGCACCAAACTACCAGGAGCATCCCAGAGGGTGCAGCATGTTTCCGGCTCATCACACCAGCCTTGATCTGAGACTGTTCTTCTCCTGCCATCATCAGAAGTCAATCTCCATTTCCTTTGTAAAGATCGCTGTACCAGTAACATAAACTATTTCAAGGCAAAGCTTTTGTACTAGGAGGCTCAACTGCCTTCATATGCACGCAAACACTGTATATGTGTTCCCCTGTAACATTTTTCCCCGCTATGGCAGCCAGAAGCATGATCAGAGTAAGTTTTATAGGTCATGTATAAACAATTAAAAACTTTTAAAGCATTTTGTAAATGTCTCAACCAGTTGCTGTCAACAAGCAATCAACAAATGCAGGAGTTTTTCTCCTCCTACTTCACACTTTCCATATTTCTCAACACTTGCCAGAATGTTGTGGTGACAGATGCAGACAATTGATGCTTCACTAAATGCGTCCTCAATATCTATAATCTCCTTTAATATATATCATTAAGTCAGGCCATTCCCTTGTTATTGTATTGCTAGCACATCATGATCAGGAAGGAGCTATTTATTGCTCTGAGAATTTGACTCCCTTACCCAACCGGTCAGGTGTCAAAATTGTACTTGCCTATCCATTCTACCTTCTGTTCCCTCCAGTATCTAATGTAGAAAGGACTAAAGGGAGTACTTGCAATCATAAGTACAACATTCTTCCCAAATACTTCTCCATACTACTGAAATCCAAGCGTCTGCAAACAGAAAGTTATGCAAATGAATGGGGATCATCTGATTAAATCCCTCCTCTAATCAACTTTCTCAAGTGGAAAATACGGTGATGTTTGTGTTTGTGAGTTACAAAAAAGTGGAAAATGCAGTGATGTAATGTTTGTGAGTTACACGGGAGTTGAATCCTCTGAACAGAATCTCAGATATTTCTGTACAGAAGAGTTTGGAGATTGTAAAGGGAACATCTTCCTGTGTGCTATCAGTAAAAATCTGCAGCTGGGATACAGGATAGAAAGAGAATGCACTGGCAGAAACATGGAGCAGACAGTAAAAAGAGTCTTACATTGATGAAACAGCATCTTGGAGTGATAAGCAAGACCACATCATTCAGCCTGAGTAACCTGGCTTGAAGCAGAGCCTGGGCAGTCAGCTACTTCTCCTACCACAGATTTAACTGAGTCAGAGTGGTCCCACAGAGTCAGCACTGGGACCACAGGCTCTAAGCAAATATTTCTGGATGGAGCAGCGTGCGGTGAGGAAATGCTTGCATGTCTATCTAGGGTCCACATCTCACAAAGAAAAAACAGATCTGGCCAGAGGCTCCCTTGCTGTGACACAGCAAGAGTTAATGGTTCATCACAGCCTGAGTGACCTGTCCTGATAACCTACTGTTCAACAGGGCAGCATTTTATTGGGCGCAAAGCAATCCTCAGGCTAATGTAAGATATTGAATTAATCAGAAATGCTCCCACGTGCAGCATGGCCAGCTCAACTGCTTGCTCCAAGCCATTTTCCTTTCCGAAGGTTGTGTACACTACTGTCACAACCACCCGTTTCACTCTCCCAGGCGTGGAGGATGTTAGCACAAGAGCTTCTTTCCTTATCTCAATGCATCTGTGCTCCTTTTTTTCCTCTTTTTCCTTTTGATTCATTTTGCTCTTTTTTTAGGCCAGCCGTCAACTGACCAGAAAGTGACACCAACAACCTCTCTGTCTTCCCACCATGAGCAATAATGGAATTCCTGTGGGAACAATAGTCACACTTCACCCTATGTAGCATGTCTGCCCAGCACTATGGCCAAATCTATTAACATTCCCAATGTATTTTATTCCTGCAGAAATACCTCTAAAAGTCTCTTGTCATCTTTCCTTTTGGATACATCCTCTCAGATTTGGAATCTGGTTTTAGACAGGTCATGCAGACCCAGCCAGGGATAGAAGGGGAGCAACAACACCTCACACAACTCTCCTTGTCCTTATCCCCAGAAAAGGTTAGGCATCAAGTACAGCCACACTAACAAGAACTGAAGGCAGAGGAAAAGCAAACGTTATTTCTTCCTTTTTACTGATTTTCAAGAAGACAGATAACTGTGAGAGCCCTCAGCCAGATGTGCCAGGCAAAAATTGGTGCGAGAGAGAAGCCCTTACATGATTCTCCAGGTTCAGGATACAGAACAGTTCACCTTCTGTAACACTGTTAGTTTCTTCACAACAAGGTATTTCACAGAGATGCTGAACTCTAAGATACATCTCCCGGCCAGTTCTCAGCTTGCACTGCTGTAAGTCTCACGTAGCTCACCATGCCTATCATCACCCTGGCACAGCCCCCCAGACTCGGTATCTGAAGGTCGTGGTGTAACACCCAGCCTGCTTCATTTGGAAGGCACTTTTCAGATGCACATACCATGCCAACTGAGTACTAAGCTTTAGGCCACAGGGAACATCTAGAATCATGCCAATGACAATCAATAGCAGATGCCTGAAGTGCGAGCCTTGCTCATCTGAACTACACCGATATTTATACAAGCTCTCCAAGCCTTCTGCAAAGTGTATGGAGTTCAGCTGTCTCCAAACCACAAAGACTGCTCTGGGACTGACTTCATTTTCAGCTGCTATTACATCCTGAGTAGGAACCAGAGAGATTTGCTCCTAGCATCTTAAATTTGGTACAGACTGTAGGAATGATCCTTCTACAGGAACAGAAGAAGCTGGGACACAAGCTGTGATAAGGAAGGCAGTCAGATCTGGGCTATTTTTTTTTTTCCTTCTTTTTTTTAACAAATGCCACAACATCCTCTCCTGTTCCCCAGACAGTCCTGAGAGAAGGCAATTCATCTTGCAAGGGAAGGCCAGCAAGTTCACTGACCTAACTAAGAAGCATACTATAGGAGCCCTAGAACATGTACAGACAGCCTTTTCAATTTCAGGTAAACACATGTGCCCTTGTTTAGGATTTCCTACCCACTGTGTCCTCCTGTCAAATTCAATGCATTAACCTTTGCCCACGTTCAGTGGGCTTTAAGTCCATATGTCCTATATCACCACAGCAGTCCACTGTAAGACTGAATACTCTTGCTGGCAATCGCTGCTAAAACCATGACAGAATTTATACAAACATAAAATGGAGGCACGCAGGAGCAATTTTCTCCCTTGTCTTGTACAAAGCTACCAGCAGATGTGATAGAAACAAAGCAACCAGGTCCAGCTGGCCAACCAAAAAAGGCTGGGAAAGGAGAGAAAGTGTTATCCAATCCAAGTCCCACTGATATCTGTTTGTGTGTTTGGTTTTTTTTAACCATCAGCTGTTACTAAAATTTCTAGACCAGCAATATTCAGGACCTGATTTACATTTATTATGGAGATAAACACTATGAAAACAAGCACGGCAACAGCATATTGCTCTTCAGCTCTTGTTTTTTTGATAAGCCACTGCCATTGTGAAATCGTATCCAACTGCTCATGAAACTCTGGCAAACTGAAACTGGATCCTTTTGCCCGAGCCCCGTAACACAGAACCTTGTGCCAGATGACTGTATTTCTTGCATGCGTAAAATTCGCTTCAATCAGTTGACAGAAGGTTTGGGGTTTTCCAAATGTTGTGGACCTGGTTGAGATTATTGAGATCCTCAACTATAGGAGTGTTGAGTTACTGCTCTTTTAAAGCACGCTTCCTCTGACAACAAAATGTAATTAAGGAGGCCATCTCTGTCATGTTACGGTCTCTTTTTAGAAGGTCTGGAAGAATGCAAAAAGGGCAGAGGAAAAGTTGCTTAACTTTCTTAAAAATAAATGTCCCTAACATTTTTACATTTTCCCTTTGGTTCGTATTGGTCACACAGATGAAACTATTGAAAGGAGAAAAGGTCACAGCAAAGCACTGAATTTTCTATGCTTTATAGTGCAACTAAAGTTTCCTAATGTATTAGCATGGGAAAGGCACACCCAGTGATAGGAGAGAAGAAGATGGATGGATTTCAGATTCTCGATAGGCTGTTCAGAGGAGAAACTTAAATATCTTTGAGAATCAAGTGCATGCAAAGAAACACATGCAAATTGTCCCTCACCCTTTCTGTAAAACAAAGAAAATCCAGATTCTAGCCTTCCATCCATAATTTAACACACATGCAGTACCATTCTGAAAGTTCATTTCTTCTTTCTGGACAGTGGCAAAAGGTGGGTTTTCTTTTTCTCCCAACACCGTATTTCACAAAAAATGGTAAAGGATATTTACATTAGGTCTCCAAGTATTCACAACACAACTGATTCCACAAATTGCACTGATTCAGCCAAGAAATAAATGCATTGTGTTGTGTGTCCAACCAAAATTGCTCAAAACCTTAAGTCCTGAATATACAAATCCTCTATAGCAAAAGTGCAACCAAAAAGAATCCATTAAAATCATTTGAAAAATGAAAACTTGAGAAATTTGTATCCATTTGTGAACAATTCCTGAGCACAGAATGAGGCACAATTCATGGAATGAATTATTCTTTGTGAATTATTGGCCCAGTATTATCCTCATAACCAAGAAGACACATAATTTACATTTCTTTTATAGGCGATAGTAGCTAATTGATGTCCTGGTGTGATATGGAATGAAGCATAGTCATATAAATAAATTGTTTCCTAAATTCTTCACAAAAACACATTAATATCTTAGACATGATGCAATTGTATGCAGTGAACGCTGCTAAGACAGTAATCGTGTCATCAAGAGTTAATTTATTCTCAGCAAGTCCATGTAATGCAGATATTAATCTCCTGGAGCACCCACTGTTGTTCAGGGTTAAAACATTCACAGTCTCTAAAACAAACAAGTCTCTCATACACAGCTGTTCTCGAGTAGCCAAGCAGAGCTGCTGCCTGACGAGCATTAGTCACTTAGCAGCCTTCTTAGAAGGGAGTCGAGCAATGCAGAGTGCACAGTGCACGTGAACATGCTGCATTTCCATACATTGTCCTGCTACCTTACAGTTACTGAGCTATGGGTGCATACAGATTCCTCAAAATTGAGCAATGTGACTCCTGGCAAGTAGCAGGGCTACCCTGAGGCTCAGAAGAGACACTTTTTAAAGACACTTTATACATAAACGTCAGTTAAACCAAACAAATCACTTCCTAAATCCAACTTCCTTGTCTATTGCCTTCGCTTGCATCGTACGCTCAACGATGGAAAAAATATACAGACCTGACCCAGAGCAAGGATTCCGCAGAGCGGGATGCTGCCACCGCTCGAATAACACCCGCGTGACCCCGGCCACATCCAGTGTGAAAAAGCACGCAGAACAAAAGCAGCCCTTGAACAGGTGGCCACCACAAGCCCCACATGCCTCCATGCCTTCAGACAAGGCTTGGGTAACCCCACCTGCACCGTGTTTCATGCAGCTGCGCGCAGGGCAGCGGGACCCCTGCATCCCACCCTGCATTCTCCATGCTGGCGCCTCTGGGGAAAGCTGCAAATGAGAAAATTTGATACACTTCCTTTACATGTTTGGTTTTGTTTTTTTCTTTCTTTCTCTCCAGTTGGCTGCCTTTAATATGGGCTCAGCACAACCGCTTTATGATATCTTCATCAGCCACTTGAAAGCTCTGGGTCAGAAGCTTGGAGATTTGAAGGTAGAACTGTGCTAATTGACTGAATGGCCCTTTTGACCACAGTCAATTTCTGCTAATTAGAAAAAAGAATAATTAGCTAATGTTGGTGAAGAACTTTGAAGATGAATAAGCTATGAGAAAAGCACTTGGCATTATTAGTAGGGGAAAAAGTTTGATCCCTTTTTAAATCTGTATTTAAGTAGCTCAAAGTGATTTTAAAAGGACCAAATGTAATAGCTAACCACCAGAAGGCTAATACGGTGTCTTTTGGGAAATTACACTTTATATTATACAATTAAGTGTTACACAATTGCTTTAAGAACCCCTCCTTGGAATTTTCCATTTAATTCCGGTCAGCGTGCTCTTTCTATGTCATCGAATCCTTCCTCTTACCCACCTAATTTGTACAGGTAAATTATAATTACTCTAAAATAATAATGGCAATGGTTAGACAAGCACATGCGAGCACGCATCTGAGAAACCCTGTATTATCAAACAGCCTTGTACACATGACTCAAGCACGTTGTTTTCCATTCACCGGATGCGCCGTCTACTTCCATCCCTTTGCAGAACAGCACTGTAAACACTGTCACAGTGTGGATGCGAGAGGCCACGTCCTGAACTGGTTAGATCAGCACAGGCCCATTCTTTACGACAGTCTAAGGAGATGATTATGCCACTTACAAGTGGTGTGAAAACGGCAAAGCAAAAGATGAAGCTATCCTTTCTTCTTGCTGAATTCTGCGGGTATGAAACCTCTGTCATAAAGCATGGTGTACACTGTGTACACATTGCTGGGGCCACAAAGGAGAGTGCTCCTTGGATAGAAACATCCCCTTTTTATTTCCAGCTCCTGTACAAAATTGTGCGGGATGTTCCTACATCACTTGTGCCACCATTATTACAGAGCCTGCTCCCACCTGGGTCAGCTTCCCAGTCCTTCCGCTCCGGCTGCATGACCAGAATTCCAGCATGAGTAACACGCTGTACTTCTCCCACAGGCCTATACTTTGGCTTACCAAACCAGCCACTCCTAAGAGACACCTCTGGAGCACAAGGTACATGTTTGCACATATTAACGCATGTTGCTTTTCTCCCCTCCCATCTAAAACTGCCACTCAGAACTAATTTAGTCCCTGTTAGCTGGAATGATAAATGGAAGATACTTTTGGCAACCTTCATACCTGGTTTCCTCCTTGGCCCCTGCTCTACCTTGTAAAACTCAAGCTGAAACTACCAACCCACCCTCATTACTATTCTATTGCCAAAAACCACCTGCATAGTTTATGTATGTGCTCAAGAGAAGAAAGAAGTGAAAAAAGCTTTGAATCTTTGTGTTGATTCCTATCCTGCTATGTAGGCACACAAGACAAAGCCCTCAGGTCTGGCATACAAAAAAAACCATACAATTTTGTGCAAGAGTAAGCTAAACAAGGCATCATGACATGAAGAATCAAGCCTTAAGACCTTTTTGGCATCTGAATTTAAGTAAAAGCGAGAGGAACAACACTTCTTTCTGGGACAGTACGCTGGATTGATGTACCATGTTGTGTGGGCTCAGAACCATGAAAGCAGATGCTCCTGTCTGCATCATACATTCATAAGAACTAACTACATTTTTTGGTTAAAAAAGAAAAAAGAAACTGCCTGGCATACCTGGTTCCTGTGTGGCCTACTTAGGACTACTGAACTGGTCTTTGAGATGCCTTATTGAAGTGGAAAGATGAATATGAATATATATTTATATACGTATGAATATATCTGTGAACATATATATATACATTCATACAAAATTATCTTTTTTTGTTTGCTTTTTTAAAGCAGTGAGTTGTAGGTGAGTTCAGGAACAAATATTTTCAAGCAAAATCTGCCTCAAGCTTTAAACAGATGATTATAACTTTAAAGAAGGTTGACAGTCTGCCAGACAAGGCAAGTCAAATCACAGGGGATCAGCATGAAGGACCTGTTGTTCTCACAAACTCAAAGTTTAGTTTCAAGGAACTGCAACCATGACAAATCATGAGTTTGTGGATGTCAGTACACCAGGGATGGGTCATTCTCATGTACTACTGATCCCTGGGGTACGGAAAGCCTAGAGGGAAAGTACCTGAGTGACATTTTAGCTTTCATGTCAAAAGAGAGGACAGCAAGCTGCCGCACAGTTTGGCTGCGAGGAGCCTGTAAAACCTCAGCAATTCTGCTGCACATCCTCCCAGCTGCTAGTATGGCTCTGGCAGTGAGCTCATCCAAAGGAGTGGGACAAGAATACTGCATCAGGCAAAAACCACTTATTTTACCAAATATCCAAGATTTTCTCTGTGCTTTTTTTCCCCAGCCTTTTCTTTTTTTCTGTTCTGTAGTCATAGCGAGACATGACACAGACATAATTTCCTAGCTCAAAAGTATAACAACAAAAGAGTAATACTCCAAACTAGCCTACTAGGAACAAGTCTGTTCCTTAGAAGTAGGAAAAAAGCCTACAAAACATACGAAGCATGTGAATTAACTACAGCCAGTGTCTCCAGAACCACTGAAAGCAAAGGAAGATCCAAAGAAACACTGATATTTATATACCTGGGGTTTTCTATCAGATCTTGCAATGTGACAACAACACATGTCAGTGTCAGCACAGGTCCTGCTGGCAACACCTTGAAAACTGCGTGGAGGTATAGAAAATAAACAGCAATAGCTGTGATTTCCATGATAAAATACGAATGTAAAGGAAAGCCTCTTGGGATCCATAATCTGGAATTGTCACGGGATACAGATTGTCTGTCTTTCTGATAAAAGATGTCAGTTCCTTTTCTGGGTTTTAAGCAGAAAGAAGCGCTTGTGATTATTAGGCTGGCTGTGTACCACGAGGGCTGTCGACAGAATCACTACACACAGTGGATGTGTCTACTTTACCTATCAACGTTCCTAAAATTTCTGTATCAAAGGAACACCGCAGACCAGACTGAACCATAGGAAACCCATTTCCCCAGCTCTAGAACTTCTAATTTCGCTCAGCACACGCAGTGGAAGGCTGAAATTTCCCGCTAGCCATACTGATCAAAAAGCTTCAACTAGGTTAACCCACATTAAGCACTCGTAGTTTTATAAAGCAGCTGATTAATTAATCTTGATGGGTTGCTGTTGCCATTTTGCAGAGCTGGGAGCTCACTCTGTGAGGTGCACGGTGCTACGTCAGGAAAGGCTGTGTGCCCTGAGCCAGCACAGTCAGCTCCTCTGCGGGAAGCACTGCCAGGCTGTCAGAAGGGGAGCCCAGGCTGCAGAGTGCTGCCTTTAAAACTAATTAAGAAGAAATGCATTCCACACTGAGAATTATTATACTCAAGTACCATTTAATACTCCAAAGAAGGCCAAAGACTAAAATATTGACCTTCCCGCTGCCAGCATCAGTTCTACTGCCAGCCCAGTGAACGGAGAAGTAAATCCTACACAAAACAGGCCTGTTGCTCAATGTTAATTTTCAAGTGTAGGAATGAAAAATGTTTTACCAAGTGCCAGTAATAAAACAGAGCTCTCTGAAAATGAATCTCTGGGCTGAATCAGCAGCAGTTTTGTACCCCACAGCCTGGTTGGTGAAAGCTCCTGGCTGGCACAGCACCAGCACATCCCTACTAAAGAAGGCTAATGGGACCGTGTTGTTTGGAGACATCACTCCAAAGCTTGAGATGACTTCTCCAAGTGCTGGAAGCGAATGAATCTAAATGACAATATTCTCCTAATATCAGATATCCTGCTAAAACAAAGCAAAATGGATGGCAAACGTGCTCTTGTTTGCCCAACTGCAACTGCATAGCTCTCAGCCACTCCACTCCCCAGATTTCCTAATGCCCTCAGCCCAGTATAAACTGGCTTGCTCTCCAGTTTCTCACACAAAACCAAGTGCATGTCCACACACTAAAGCCCAGCCCGTCTCACACAGGCCCAGTGAGTCATCCATACCCACACCAGCTGCAGGTGTGCATCACTACCCAGGGACATGACTGCTTTCCCTCTGCATTGGTTCTGGCCCATAGCAACTCTGCTCACATCACAGCAGAGCTATACATGGCTATCCACGAGAAGGAGCTTTTATCCCTCAGAACCACAACTGCAAGCCTGAAAGTGTGGATTTCTTCAAGAAATGCTTCCAGAACACCATTTCCACCCACACTGCTGCTCGTGACTCACATACATTTCACTACCAAGTGTGGGAGAAGTGCCTCAGCCCGGCCCGTTCATGCTGCACTCCTCCTGCAGTGCTCTGCTGCACCAGCACTCAGCACAGAGCCCACATTTACCCTGACACACACAGCCCTACAGGCCGTCACACAGCAACATGCTCAGCCAAAAACTCTTCCTCATTCTCATTATGTCTTGAACAGTCATCCACAAAAAGACAAAATACCCAGTTTGTAACAATCATCTGCCTCTCACTGCAGATTGCCAATGAGAGGACGAAAAGAGAAAGGAAACTCAAACACAAATGGAGACTTGCTGACACAGAAGAAAAGAAATCCCTTTCATGGGCAAGAAGAAGAGTTGGAGCTTGTGAAAATGTGAGTGTTGCTGACAGCTTTGGCTTACAAGCCATGCCAATGCTGTCAACACACATCACAGATACAATCACGGATCAATATTCGTGATATTTCGTGAGCTGTGTCCTCTTCTCTCTTTCCTGCATCTCCACCCACTTCTGAACTTTCCTCTCACCCCTTCCCTAGAGCACACCTGCTCAAAGCCCAGCATGTAATCTATGTTGATGAGCAAGTAATTTTATTAATCAACCCAGGAAGCTGGGGAGTGCAACATTTCTCAGGCAATTTCCTTCACCAGATCTCTGCCTTTCAGCTGATTTTCTGTATGTTGTGATGTCAAATGAGTACTGAGAAACACAGTGAAGGGACAAGTCAACCTCAATGGAGAGTGGATGCGTCTTGTGCAAAGCAGACAGCTCCCAACAGTTACATTTAAACCACTGAAGTAGAAATACTCTTTCATTTACTTCAGAGGACTTAGGATCAAATCTGTAGGCTTCAGTAACTCTGCAATGTTAAAAAACTCAGTTTTGCAGAATCAGTGACTGAACTATCAATCATAGAATCATAGAACACTGTGATGTCCGCTCCCACTTTATTTTATCCAAGTTTGATAAAAATATCATATCACATCACGTGTTTTTTCTTGTTTTCTTTTTTTTTTTTTTCTTTTTTCTTTTTTTGTTTAACATAGAATGTGATTATGCCAAAAGGGCAAATGGCCAGTTTAGCTGACTTGAGCCTTTGATCCTCATGAGTTACATGTCTCTTCAGCAAGGTTCTCATTTGAAGTGCTTTCAGCACCTGATTTATTAACAGTCGGGTGGAGTTAGGCTGTTTTGCAATTCCTGAGAAGCTGATAATAAATCTGATGCTCGTATCGCAGGTGGTGCTGATATTTTAGCTGGATTGCAAAAAAAGTTCGTAAACTGAAACAAATGTTCCAATATTGATGCCTCCATCCTGGAGTCCAGAAAGCAGCTTGCGAAGGCTGCTCTGATGGACATTCTGCCTTTCAGAGATTTCCTCTCTGATTACACTACAATTCAATCTTTCAAATGTCTTCCCTTCATATAATACTCATAAATTTTATTTTAATAAAAATAAGTGTCTAAAAGGCATAAACAAAAAAAAAAAAAAAAAAAAAATCCAAAAAAAACCCCTTAATTCTTCTTTCAAACCTTTAGCACATTTTGTTTAAACCAGATGTTTCCTCGACTTGCCATTGCGATGAAAGGAAACCCAATATCCCCTCTGCTTTCCAGCGCAGAGCCGCAGAAACAAGGAATGACAGAGGAAGAGCAAGAACCATCTTAACTGGGAGGTGATTATTACAGCTATAAGAGAGGGAGTGAGGACACATGCTGATGGTGGGAGCTCATGTATTTGAACATTCCTACTACCTTTTTTCTCACAGTCTAACATAATTGTAGACTGCATCAGTGTGATTCAATACCCAGCTGAAACAAAGTCAAATAAACCCCACCCACCTGTTAGGCAACATTCTGCAAATCCCGTATTAATGTCACGTTCCTAATTATATTTCACTTCTCTTGTTACATTTTTGCTATGATCCTGTCTTCATTGAAAGCAGCTTTCATCTTAAACACAGTTTTTTCCTTTCTCATCTCTCCATCTACCCACCCCAACCACCATTCATTACACTCAACCAGCTAATAGTTCCAATTTTCATGGATAATCTTCCTTCCAGACCATTTACAGCACAATATTAATTATTTGTTTTCTTTTGGGTTGACTCGTCCTTCACTCTCTCAAGCTGCACTTAGTTTATAAAGCCACCAGAAATGGTGTGATACACTTAATCAAGAGCTGAATGTCTCCCCGGAACAAAGCAAAAACATCCTTCTGCTTCTTCTACAAACTGCCATGCTGTCTTTAATGTGAAAGTAACATCAGGCAAAAAAGACAATGTATATTATCAATAAATATTTCATTCCTTTATCCAGATGTCTCCTACTCAATCACACAAACACTGGATCCTCCACATATCCAGCTGCCCGGTCCGCAAAGGACCCAAGCCTGTGCTTTAAATTACGCAGCTACTACAAGGATCTCATCTATAAACAAGTCAGGCACTTATTAGAAAAAGGTTGACAGTCCTTCAATACACATTTCAACAGAATCTTTCTCTTTTGGGGCACTGGTGATTTCCTTCTTCAGCATCAACGTGCTTTTATTTTGAGAGTAAATACAGCACAAACACAAAAGCAGGAGGCACGACTGCCCAGAATCACCACTTCTGTTGCAGAAGCAGAGTCCCTGTTTCCAACTTTTCACACTCTTCCCTCCAGTCTTTGTCCCACTCTGTGCTCAAGGAATCAGAGAAAAGTTACTTTTTTTTTCTTCTTTTTCTGCATAAACAGTGCTGCGTGGATGTGCCTGTAATGTGAAACAACCTTTGTTATGAAGGCATGGGATCATTTTCTGAGCACAATGCTTAAATGGAAAATAGAGCGCTTGGGAAAGCCGGTCCAAATTCCCTTTCTCGGTCATAGCCTGCTGATGTACAATTCAGACCAAAGGAGAGGAGACCTTCTCCTGCTCCATGGCCATAAATCTTTTCTCAGCGTTGCTGGAAAGGGCTCTGTGGCTTACATAGGTGAGACAGCTGTGAGGAAATACAGGGGATTTGCTATGGGAGAGCTTGTCTGGTTTCCTGCCTGCAAAAAGATAAGACTTCAAGCTGATGGGCATCTCACTGCACAGATGGCAATGAAACCATTATGTGCTCCTTCCACGCTCATCTCCGCTGTGCCAGAAACACAGGAAGAGATACAATCAACCAGTACGTGACCTCTTACATTCATTTGTCCTAAATCTTTTTCATTTTGGTTTGGTTTTGCTTTGGTAGCTAACCCTGTCTCCATGGGTAGTTAAGATACTGAAGGCATATCCTAATGTTGAGCTCTTCTCTTCTTAGCACTAAGCCATAGCTAAACCTCTTCTTTTCACTTTGCAAAGCTCCATGTAGTTGAGGGTTTGAGAAATCTTAAATCTTATTCTCAGTAATCACTAATGGGTTCCAGGCTAAGAATGTCAGCCTCACTGATTTGGCAAAAATTTTACCTTACACCAGCGATTTCCTTCCCAGCTGTCATCATCTTGTTACCCAGAAGCTGCATTAATCTATTATAGCTGATTTCAGAAGCAGATAATTTGTGCCTCTGCATCGACGCCCAGATGCCAAAATAAGGCCAAAGCGTTCCCAATGAGTAAACCCTGCTTGCATCTGCAAATCTGTGACCAACCAGCCCTTCCAGAACGTGTTAGTACAGCCCCTGACCTGCTGTGACTGGCACCAACCTTTCATAGCTGCAAGGGACCAAGATTGTAGGCAAAGATTATTCAGATAAACACGTCCTGGCTTCAATCCGAACACAGCTGTAGGGACGTGACACAGAGTTACAAAGGCACCAGTCTCCTTCCCTCAGCTCGCCTGTGCAAGAAAGCCTCTGGAGACTGGCTTGCTCTGGCTTCAGGAAGGATTTGCACCAACAGAAACAGAGCCAGCAATCCACCATGAAAACGTATACCTCCTCTACAACCTGTACGCCTGTGATTGTGCAAATGCAGACCCTGGAATATAATATAGGTGATTTACCACTTCCCATGCTTTGCAATCCAGCTGGGAGCAGGAAGGCAGCTTTGGCTGAAATTGCAGCTGAATTCACAAACTCCAAATTTTTTTTTTTTTTTTTTTTTTAAAGGGAGTCATACTTACACAATTTTCCCTGTTTTGTTAACAGTTGTAAAGAGAGGTGGCAATGCTTGGAAAGTGTTTGAGAGCTGACATGACAGAATGCAACAGCTTTTCAGCGTCTCAGTGGTCGACTGTGTAAATTAGTAGCTAGTCCATTTTACAAATGTATATTATTTACCCAGCAGATGCTGTTACGGTCTCTAGTGTAAATTCATAATTAGACTACGTACTGCTTTGTGAAAATCCTTTAATAACAAAGGTGCCACTGGGTGCTGAAATAATTAAATCAACCCAATTGAAACAACACTAGTTCGCCGCTTCAACTCGGGTGATATAATATTACACATTCCTGTAAAAACAGCCAGAGAAATCGAGAATGATCAGCTACAAACATCAGATACAAGGGATAATGTTACCCGTTCAGTAGCCTTCAGTTTGGCATGAGTCTAGTGTCACAGTTGAAAAAGTTGCAGCCAACATACCAACAGCACAGACAAAGAACAGATGATCCATCTCCTCTGCCATCTATCATGTGCAGCATTGCCAACTCCAGGGCTTTACAAGCACTGACATTTAAAACAAAGTATGTGTCAACCATATTAAATAATATACCAAGCTGTGTGTTATTAAGTGTGGGGTAATTTGACCACAGCAATTAAACTGAGATTAAAGAATGATAAAGGCAACGTTATACGCGCTGTTCAGTGGGGTTTTTGGAACATATGGAGTCCTGAATATTTCCAAGTGTGAAAGCCACATCAGATATTAAGGCGCACGTCAGTCATAATCAACATCCTCCTTCTGCACCCTCCCTCCTCCCCTTCCCCCCCATGAGATGGTGCTTTCACACAGCGATAGCTTTTATTCTGCACATATTCAACAAAGGAGATGTCTTCTGACTCGAGGCTCCAGGCTGCAGCCCAAGGGATGTGTTTGCAAAGCAATAGTTTAACATGGTAGCACGCTAAAAACACACAATTTGTCAGACTCTTTTGCAAGGCAAGCAGTGAGCGGGCAAGGCACAGTCACTACGCACACAAGGCCACATGCTCACGGGCAAACAGTTGATTTTCAGACCTGGTGAAATAACATCCTCCTTCTCAAAAGGTTTTCTGATTGGACTCCAATGGGGATTTTGCACTTAGCCATCTTTTCTGCACACATGAAAGTGAGTGCATTCTGTCCAGTTCAGGCCAGTCAAATCCATAGAAAGCTAAAACGTAAAGGGCACAAGGCAGCTCATCAGCAATCTGCTCTCACACCGTGTCTGCAGGCATTTCCCCTTCCAACAGGGCAGCCAGACAGAGAAGCAGTCAAGACCCCAGGTCTACAACAGCCAACAAAGGGGGCATTGGAAAATCAGAGCTGGAATTTCCTATCTGCAGTCATATTCTGGAAGTATTTTATTATTTAGAAGAAAAGACAAACTTATCATTCAAGGTGAGCTCGCATTCCTCAATTACACAGTTACCAATCATGCTGTGAATACGCTCTCAGATAAGTGGGGGGACACACTTGCTTAGCAACTGCAGTAAGTGTGGGTCAATTATAACACACCTCGCTTTAATGCGCACAAATAAAAATCCTAATAAAACGATTGAAGCTCATAATCCATTTATAAACAATGTCTCTTACAGTGATCCTGATGGAGAGCCACCACAGCGCTCCCCATAGATATCGTAGCCTTCCTTCTTTAATATTTCCAGCTGGCTGCCTCTGGGACATCTTGGAAAATTTCAGGTAAACAACGCTTCTCTAATATTTGCTCATCTCAAACCTGAACGATTCTGGCATAGGAAACAGAGGCTTTTAAATATCCATCTGTAGTTTAAAAGCCAGCTTTCCCTGAAAAAAAATATCTGGAAGAATGAATAAAATTTTAAAAATAACCACAGCACAAAAGGAAAACAAAGCGAAACATACATGCAAAGGAACAAGTAGACTGAGATGAAAGATCCTCAATTTGGAAATGTCCGAAGGATTTTAAAATATTCCCAGAACTCAAGGAATCAACAAATAATATAATGATAAAAATATCATCCCGAAAATTACTGAGATGTGAAACATTCCACAATTGCTAAAAAAAATAAAAAAATAAAAAAAAACAGGCAGCATGCTCAGATCTGATAGGATGCTGACATTGCTAACAATGTAAACTGCTTACCTACTATTTGAAGGCTTTTATGCATATGAAAAAGCAGGCAATTCTTGCATACCTTTCCCTACTTGCTTATCTGTAAGCACATAAGTAGTTCCATTGCAATCAGTGAGGCTGCTCAGATTCTTAAAGCTAAGCACAAGTTTTATTCAAAAGGAAAAAGAGAAAGGAAAGGAAAAAATGAAGCTTACTGAAATGCGGAAGTTAGACCTGCTGCAGTGAACCTTTGGGATCACTGTTTGTCACTGTTTCAAAACGTTAATAAAATTATAGATCTGTATGCCATCATATCCTTATCCAATGTACCACACAAAATGCCTTTGCTTTCCATCTTTTGTTAATCTCATTGCCTTCAGTGTAATGCTAATAAAGTTCTTTGTCTAATGATGTCCATTTAATTTCCTGAATTCAATTTCTATTCTCTGGATCTCTGAATACAACCCCAGTACTGCACACCATTCTACTATCCCTGAACGAGATTTCCAACACCCTAATGCACTGGAAGAGGAGCCTAATGCACAGCAACATGTATTTACCTCTAGTGAAGACTCAACCATTGTAAGAGGAGAGCACATAGGCCAAAGCCCTGTGGACACAGAAATTGCTGCAGTCTGAGTCCAACATCAGACAACTTCTTTCTATTCTGAAAGTTCCTTCTTGGCATAGCCTGATTCTACAGCGCTACAATCAGCGTTACCAGTAAGATACCAGTTGTTACATCTTCTGAAAAGGAAACACAGATGGAAGAAACGGTCTGGAAGCAGCCTCACCTTCACCCAGGAGAATTTCCAACACCTCCGTGGATGTCAGAGCCCTATTGCTGGAGCTCAGCCTACAGCACTAGGGCCACCACAGGGCCACGAAGGCCAAGACAGCAAGGACGTATTATGGGGTATCAGCCGCCTGCCCATCTTTCAAGATCAGGGCAGCGATTTTTATTCTGCTCCATTTCAAACTATTTGTCCACCCTTGCTGTCTGCCTCTAGGCACCTGTATGAGCCCATACTTTTTCCCGTTGCTGTTCCTATGCCGTGGCCCATGAGAATCAAGTAGAATATAGGAAAATAAATCAAAATTTAAAATACTGCACTCAAAAAAATATTCTCTCAACTGTAATAACAATTGCCAAATCTCACTGCACCTTCTTTTTAATAACTGAGCTATAAACCCCTCAATAATGAGGCTTGTAATGGAAAAGTTGAGCCTCCCTTTACTGCTGCGGCCTGAACTTGCTTCTATAATCAGCTATTTTTATCAGTTACTTCATTCCACCTTAGAGAAATGACCGCTGGCAGAACAAGTCGTGTTTCATTTACAGACACTCCGGTGTGATCCTTTCACTAAGATCCAGATGAAAGAAAGCAAGAGAAAGAAAGAGCAAAACGATGAGAGGTTCGGAGGGAAGAGAGATGTACCTCACTGCTTCCCTGAGAAAGTCACCAGTTTCCCGTTCAGAGCCCACATGATTCCATACCCAAACAGCACCTCACTACCAGCAGCCAGCCTTCTCCTGAAAGGCCTTTAAGAAATACAGGGTGAAATGCAAAACAGAAATAACTTATACCTATTTTCCTCCATCAAAACTAACATCTCCAAAGGTTTATTAACAAAATGCCATTAACAAGCATTATCCTACAGGTGCAACCTCCCTATCCTTACAGTAGTCAGTAAAAACTGGAGCCCTTTCTACAAAAATCTTGTGTTTCAACAAGCACTTTCACTTCACAGCAACACAATGGTATTGCTCAACAGCGAGATACAATAAAGAGAACCCACAAAACACTTCCAATAGGCTGTATGACTAATTATTGAAATGTGCAGACATAATCCTTCAGCCTTGAAAAAGTGCAAGTATTTGTAAATATAATTATGAAGGGCACATGGTTTCAACATGATGACAAACAATATTAAACTTGCACAAGGAAGGAGATTCAAAGAGGTTTTTTTCCCACACACAGAAGTTGTACATTGTTTTCCTTGCTAGCATCCCAAGTAGCATCGTGCATATGCAGTTAATCATCTCTTTGTTTATGTACACACATTACAATTACATTTGAGTTTTCCAAACTCTTGCATGTTTAAATGAGAACCATAATGCTGTCCAAAGGACAGAGCCAAAGCTCTCCTGCAAGGAGAGAAAACACAAATCCCATGCAACTTTTTTCAGCTACAACGTGGGAAGGCATTAATTATACAGCTTTATAACCTCAATCCCTCAAAAAAAACTTTCTAACCCTGATCCTTCAAAAAATTCAGAATTTAGTCCACATGCCCCTCAAAATACTTAGAAATCCTAAAATCTTTCTTGATCCTTTACTGTAGGGAGTTTCCTCCTGACTTGAACACAGCCAACGTAACAGACACAAAGCAAATTCTGTCCTTGGTCTTTGCGTACTGATTGCAACACACTGATTCCAATTTTCAGTGACCAAAAGCTAGCAAGATTCACATCTCTTAAAGGCAAGCACTCATCTTTCTCAGTGCTTCCTCATTACGCTTTTGTAGCCCAAAGGTGCTGGGAACGTAGGGAAGAACAGCAAAGGGATGTGAAGTAAAAATGAGGTGGCCATTTATACATTCACTCTCTATCATACTCCCTGCTCCACTTCTCTCATACCCTCAGGAAAGACCTCAAGAAAGATTCCTGCCAGGAAACATGCCTTCATAAGAGGAGAATGAACTTCTCACACACTCATGCTGACAGGACATATATCAGAGTACTGATCTGGTCCAGGTAAAAACAAACAAACTAACTAAATAAGAAAGAAAATATAACAGGAACACTTCTCCCCTTCCCCCTAAGAAACGGAGTAAATTAATGATACAAGAAGCCCCATTAATAAAGGGTGAAGGTGAGCCACTGTCCCAGCTTTGCAGTATGAGCATCATACCCTTGGCTACAAGGCAAATATAGCACAGGCATATTCTGGGGTAAGAGCAATAAAGCAGGAGAGTAGAATAGCATCACTCTTAGTTTTTGTGGTTACAGAACAAGTATGAGGGCCTTCATAAAACTGCATGATTTTATTAAGCAGAAAAAAAAATCTCTATGTTGATGTAGAAGAGCAATCCCTGCAAGTGAGTGAAGTAGAGCTCTACCTTATTCTTTTTTACCTTCTTTTTGTTTTTTTTATGGTTTTAATTTGCTCGTTCTTTATGTTCGTTGGCACCACTGCTAAAATGTATCTTTACAACCTATTGTCTTCGGTAAGATTATATCAATAGCTCCAGATGGACCACTTTTAAAAATAAATTCTGATTTCCCTTATCACTGACAGGAATCACATTTACATATTCTCCTGGTGGAACTGATAATGCAGCAGATGATTAATGTGCCTCGATGTACTGATACCTGTAGACTGTTTGATCAATGTCTCGCAAAGCAAGTGTCTTTCATTCAGTACACTCAGAGTCCAAAAACACCCTGTGATTAATGTAACTAAATGTTTGGGGTCAGTTGAAGCTATAGTTCCTGTTCCTGATTCAATATCAAACTAAAGATAGGTCACAAGAGAGTGGATTAGTCATGTGAAGAAAAAGTCTGAGCGTGCAACTTCAAACTACCTCCTTAAGGAAAGCTAGCAGAGTTCCAGCATTTTTTACTTACTACTGCAGTCATCTGTACCATTTTTCACCTTGCTGTTAAACAGCACAGCCCAACACGCTATGCCTTTTAATGCCAGGATATTACCAGAATAAAAACCAGCGGGTTTGATTCAGTTACTGTCACTGAAGTTTGGATTTATTCAGATTTATTTATGGCAGTTAGTGAACCATAAAAATCCAAGTCTCTGAAGTTATTCCCCAAAAAAAGTGCTACTCAGTGTCAGAAGATAACAAAATGTCTAATGAATACTAAACCTTTCACTAGCTGTACTTGGCCTGTTGTTACAACAGCTGTTTGCTGGCTCATTAGAAATGGAAGATGTAAGAAGCACGGGGTTTTGCTGAGGGACGGCTTTGCCTTCCACTCATATATTTTTATTCTTCTCAAATGCGTAGGAACAATTAAAGCCATGCAGCCAAAAAGGGGGGGGGGGGGGGGGGGGGTGAAGTCACCTCTTGCCACTGTGATGGTTTTCCTGTCTTCACCTCATTCCTATCATACTCTGACTAGAAGGCATGGAAGCAGGCCAAGGAAAGAGACTTGGTGAATTCCATCAGCTAGCCCCCTAACCCAGAACTTGGTTGCCTTAGATTGCCTCCATATACACAGATGACATGCCTCATCTCTCCACCTTATGGGACAAGCTTTCTCTGAATTGTCTATACTAGCTATAGAAGGCATGTAGACACTTCAGTGCCCATAACAGTCCCAGGAGAAAGGCTGTTGAAGCACAGATGAGGAAATACATCATTCAGGAATTGCTGCTTCTTTTCACATGTCCTCAGAAGTTCCACAGCAAACCCTATGTCTCAAATGCACATCTCTGTCAGTAAAGCCCAACTTGCTTCCTGCTGAAATTCCCACCCGATGAGGGCTTCACCTGCTTACTCTCTCTTTTGAGCAGCTCATAGGTTCACATTTTGTATGAAAGACAACGACAATCCTGGCACCAAGTTTACTCTAGTGAACTGTAATGCTTCAGGAAAGCAAGCATTTCTGAGTCCACATCTTAGAACCTCAATGAAGTGATGCACAGGTCTTTATTACCCTCTTTTTCTAATGTTTTCCTTAAACACAGCTTAATATGCCACTTCATAATTACAATGCGGACTTAAAGCACTATAACTGACGACAGCTTTCAACTTAAAGAAACTATTAGAGGCTCTAAGATTGCATTTATTATTCAGGAAATACCAAAAACTAATAGAGGTATCCTTAATAAGAATGTAGCAGCAAAAGTTAATGCATGAAAAATAACTATTGCAAAAAGTATTATCAATAATTTCAGAAATAATGTACATGCATAATGAATGAATTTTGCCCAGGGGTAATAGCTTCTTGCATCTTGGCCTGATTTAGTATGGAGAAACTCTGCATTATAATGAAAGGCAGAATTATCACACAGTGTAACTGCTAGCTTTATCACTGCTCGGTAGGATCCTAAAACTGTCATCAAAATGTCAAAATTACACTCACTTAAATGATCTCTATAATACAAAACTACGTGCACGTGGATTTATTGCCCTTAAAATAATGTGAACAACTTTACCATCGCTGGTTTGTAAAACGTTAATTATTTTGCTGAAGAGATGTATAAGAATGAAACAAGAAGGCACTTTAAGAGAGTGCCTAGGTTTGGGGAAGAGACAACACCAAATTCACTGCCTTGATTTTGAGTACTGTATGAAACATTTCTCATTATAAAGGCTTGTTTTTTCCTGTTTAATTTTTCCGGTATTTTTGTAAATAACGCCAGCTTGGGCTACTAAAGCATAAAGGGTTTTTCATTTCTGAGAGCTAGATTTGATTTGTTGGCTTTTTTAAATGCCACAGTAAGAAGTGAAACGTGAATTTCTTGCTTTGGGAAGAGATTGAAGTTATACAGTGCAATTGATCCCTGAGGAACGAGTTAAGAACACCACTCTCTTTAAGAGTGATTCTGTCTGAACAAACCCAAATCAAATGGAATAATAAAAGGGTGCTGCTTTATAGACAGAATAAACATATTGGGAGCACAAGTGAATGTTATGTACACACTGTTACACTTAAGTTTAGTATAAATAATATATGCTGAGCACAAACAATTACATCTCTAGTGAGGCTCCGCTACTACCGTGTTAGAGATTTTATTGCACACGGCCAGTCTACCTGCTTTCCATCATCAAATAGCATTGCATTGGACACAATGGAAGTCCCACTAATGCACAATATAGGCGTGTTTTAAATTACATGGGCCCAGAGTGGATTACATAAAATACCAATACTGTGATGTTCATCACAACCTTTCTCCTTACACTTCACAGATTTCACCAACGTTATTTAATTAAAACTATTTGGTACAAAGAGCAGATCTAACCTGGTCCTAACTGGAGAGACTTCAATGTTGTCCTTTAGGGTTCTGATCCTGCAAGGATCCCCCTACTCTTCCACATTCATTTTAAGGTCTTTGGTTTAAAAAACAAAGATTTTCATAACTCATAACTCAACAAACACAATTGGCTGCAGAGACAAAGAGCAGAACAGAAATAACTGCTCACACTAAGTGCATTCCACCATCTTTTGTGTTAATAAAATTAAGGAGCTTTATAATGCTCACAAACCTACAATGCAATACCGAAATGTTCCTGTAAAACTCAGGCACAGGGTACCTGACCCACAGGCCACAAGGACCTCTAGTTTTTCCAATCAATCTCAAATAGTTTTCACCTCTCTGCCTTGTTTCTATAGAACTAGAGCTGCTGCAAATCCACGAATAGGTTGCAAATGATCCTCAACTCCATCCTAATCCAAACAGGATTCATCTAATATCCTCTTATAGGAAATATTTCAGCACCAAAACAAAAACAATTCTGCTGCCACTCGTTACATTTTTGTTTCATTTTTAAACAAAATGCTCAATTCTGCAAAATCCAACTACATTTCTCTTAAAATCAAAGAAAAAAAAAAAAAGATAAGCATCTCCGCTGCATTCATCTCGGGCAAATTAGTTTCCTCAAGAACACATGAGTGTATTGGGAGAAACACTTGGAAATGATTGCTGAAGAGGAAGGTTGCATGGGGTACATCTTCTGAGACATTGAAGAATGGAAGCAAATGGGAGTGAATGAACAAATTAATGATTAAGGAAGATGTTTTTTATTTATTTATTCTGGAAGCTCTGTCCAGCTTGGCCTCCCAAGGTTCGAGCAATCTTTCACTGTCAACACCTGCCACAAGATTGATTCAATTAAGATTAGCGGCACTAGAGAAAAAAGTGGCATGGTTTACTTTTGATTAGTATTGTCTTTCCTCCCATCTCATAGTGGCTGTGACCCCTACAACCAAGATAGCATAAATATATTCGACGATGAAAGTAAATCATTTGTCCAGTATAAGCACAACAGGATGCAAATTTAATTGCCACTTACATTTCAGGTGCTTACAAAAGCATCTTTGCGAGGATCCTCCCATTTCACATATTGAATTTAATTTACTTATAGTTAACTCTCACTCATATCTAACGAGCAGCAATGGTGTAGTTCTGGAAACGGGGCACAGCGCTGAATACAATTTTCAGCAGGAAGCAATGTAATTCCCAATATAATTACCTTTGATGGTGGATTAGTTTCTATCCCTCTTGCATCTTTAGTGCTGTAAGAGTGTATAAATGACACTTAGTTTCCATATCACACATTAGCAGGTAGATTACATTTGAAAATTAGGAAGACAGTCGAGGTTTTTGTCTCCCTGCTGTCACCAGCTTGGCCTACATTTTCTGCTGGTACAAATGGGATAAACTGTCTTGAAAACAAATAGAATGAGACATGGTTAACATAGATGAGAATTTGATTAGAAGCCTGCTTGTTTGGGCTTTTTTAATTACACCTGAACAAAGAAGAAAACTAATTCCTACATTATCAATTCGAAACAAAAATGTTATGGCATTTTTCCTATTTTTCATGGTCTGTTAGGACACAGGAAGATGCTATCACTTTAAACAGACAGGTATCCTACGCTTCATGGGGACAGAGATAATAACAGGTAAGATTACACCATTTTCTAGCACGCTTACATTTTTATCACTGTATTAAGAGGCCCTTCTCAGTTGAAGAGGATGTACAATGCTGGAACTGTTTCTAAATTAATTAATTTATATTTTAATAGGGAGCTGTTGGAGAGGGTCCAGAAGAGTGCCACGAAGATGATCAGAGGGCTGGAGCACCTCCCCTATGAAGACAGGCTGAGGGAGCTGGGCTTGTTCAGCCTGGAGAAAAGAAGGCTGTGGGGTGACCTCATTGCAGCCTCTCAATACCTAAAGGAAACCTACAAACAGGAGGGGGATCGACTCTTTGAAAGGGTTGAAAACTGCAGGAGGAGGGGAAATAGGTTTTAATTTGAGGGAGGGGAGATTTAGGTTGGACATCAGGGGGAAATTCTTTACAGAGAGAGTGGTGAGGTGCTGGAACAGCTGCTCAGAGAGGTTGTAGATGCCCTGTCCCTGGAAGTGTTCAAGGCCAGGATAGATGGGGCCCTGGGCAGCTGGGTCTAGCGTTGAATGGGAAGATTGGTGGTCCTGGATGTGGCAGGGGGGTTGAAGATTCACGATCCTTGAGGTCCCTTCCAACCCTGGCCATTCTGTGATAATTTGTTATCTAATATATTAATATATATTAATTAAATTAATATATATTAATATAAATATAAATTAATTAATTAATTAATATTAATATAAAATAATTAAATTAATATATATTAATTTTAAAAAACAAACAAACACCACCACAAAGAACAAAACCTCACCTCTTGCTACCTTCTTATAATACAAAACCTTGGTGGGCCAGTATTAACAAACATATCTTTTAGGAACACCACGTTGGGCAGCAAAGGTGTGGCCAACCATCAGGGCAGCTTCTCTGGGCTTCTGCTGAGATTTCAATCATGGCACACAGGTTTCTCATTAAAAGGTACTTACTTGCATTCCTGGTGTTTTACAGCCACACAGATAAATCACAAGTTTTTTTGCTGATACACCTTGGGCAGGATCCTTGTCTGGATCCACACCAAATAATGCTGGTTAACAGCTGATGGGTAAAGGACAGGAACAGAGCCTTTTATCTTTGCCCCAAATTCATATTCCAAACCAGTCTCAGCAGGGAGTGTAATGAAATCAGAAGTCTCAGTTCGGTCCCTGGTGGCATTAGTTCGCATTATAAAATCATTACACATCATTTGACAATGTTGTGCACTGTTAGCATAGAGAAGAACTTGTTCTGTGTCTCGAGGGGGGGGCCAATCCCTGCAGAAAAGAGTGGGTCTGTGTGTGATGAGGAGGTGCAGCGAGGAGTGCAGCTGGCTGGTTGATAATGAGCACTTTGATGTTGAGTATTTTCAGTCCCTTAACACTCATCAAGACCAATATTTGTCAGAATAGAAAGAGGGGAAAAAAGTCAAATTGTTGTTTTCTAAAAGGGCAACTGAGTAACATTTACCTAGTACAAGTTTAAAGAGAAATTCAGATGCTGGAAAATACATGGAATCTATTAAAACACCTTTGTCTTGTTATTCAAAACATCTTTGACTACTGCTATTCTAGAACTTTAATGTAGAAACGTGTCTATTTCTTTTCTCTTTTTCCCTTTTAAAGGCAGATTTCCAGTATAGCATCTGATCTCATAGACTCATCATCATGATCCTCTCCAAAGGCCCTGAAGACAATGGATCCTTCCATGTCACGTTAAGGAGTTGATGTTTGCAGACCTGGGGTCTAAGTATACATCTGGGGGTGTCAGAAAACAAAAAAAAACAAACATGCCTCAGTTCAGAGCATCCCCAGAGGGCAGGGGGCTGTTTGTAGCCTGCTTACATAGCTTGCAACGGCATATCTTTAATTACTAGGAAGAAATCCTATTGTTAAATGTAGTTGAAGAACTAAGTCCCTTTGTAGGCCACAGAACACGTTCTTTCTCAAGTGAGATGAGCTGCAATCGTAATTGGAATATAAAGAAGCAAGAACAAATCACTAAGCAGTTAATTAGCTCTGCAATTTTAGTTAAAAGCTACGTTGGCTTTTCAGTCATGGAAAAACCACCATTCCCAGGAGCACGGCTGGAACAACCAGGACAGCTGTTGGAAAACCTCACAGTCACCTAGAGCACCGAGACTGCTTTAGAAAGAGTGGCAAAGTCAGATCTTTCTCATGTCTCGATCCCATGAGAATTGATGTAAGCCAGGATGAGAACTGCCCCGCCTGAGCCATGAGCTCCTACCCTCTACCCTGCTCCTCCAGTGAGCTGCATTGAGGAAGAACACGAGGTCAGGATCATGCTGCAAAGAGGAGGACAGGAAAGCATAGCAGCCCAGCCAGCAACATCACTGCCTTTCTGAACGATGTCTTGTACCATCTTGGCCTGGTTTTGCAGTAGCATCACAGTAATAAGTGCCATCCAGCAGACTGCAATGCCAGTGCCCACACTCAGTGCCAGAAGAGGGAACTTAGGTTTGGAAAGCACAAGCGTAGGCTTCACCAACAACCATCAGCATGGAACCCACAAAACCCACAGTTCAGGATGCTGAATCCCATTAGCTTCCGGATTCGGAGGTGTTTCATTCATGCAAGTTGCACTTCCTTCCATGGCATACAGTTCTCAAGATCTTGCTTTATCTGGGGCTTTTGTCTCATTTGCATGCCATGTTTTACCTTCATTTTTAGGCTAATATTCTGGCGCACCACTTGCACCGACACAACAAAACCACGAGGAGCAAGACCACTGGAGCTCCTTTGGGTATCTATCAGAAGGTTCATCTGCTGTTCACCTCAGTGTAAATACTTTCAAAACAAAATTAGAGAAACAGGTTAAAGACCGCTCCGAAATTCCGGGCTTCTGCTTTCAATTGGTCTGCAGCAGCTGCAGCCGGCGGGGGAGGGAGGAGCGGGTCCTGGAAATATCTGGCTTCATTCACCATTCACTCTTAAACGGTGTAACAGTTTTATGGCCTTTCCCTAATGATCACCCATTGTGTGGTGGATTGCCAATCAAGGATCACTTAATGACAAAACAGAATAATTTAACCCCTATTCAAATGACAATGCGCAGAATTGCTCACGTAAATGTCTCGACACAACAGAGAAAGACCAAGTTTTTCAGCCGAATGAGGCAAATAACATTAACGAGCTATTACCCCCTATCTCCTCCTCGCCAGTCACAAAAGGCTGACCTCTGAACTTTGAACTTTCCCTTTGACTGATCCCGACCGTTCTAACAGCGCTGCTGGCAGCTTAAGGCTGCAGGTGTAGCCACTTAGGGCTCCCATAAAACGGGCAGGCGACGAGGGAGGAGGAGCTCGGGCTCGCAGGAACCGACCCCAAGGAATGAGCAAGGCCATTCCAAAGGGCTGCGTTCCCAAAAGCCTCCAAAATCGAGCTCACACCGCTGCTGCGGCCGTAGTGGATGCAGGGCAGCAAGGCACTACCCTGCAGGTCCCATCTGCTCTGTGCTTTTATGCTAACTGAAACCAAGTCAAGGTAAGCACAAAAACAAGTGACACAGAATGTAACTAACTCAGATTCCCAAAACTGTTGTATGACTCCTGTGGTCACTTCCTAAGCACGCTCAAACGATTCCATTTCACTGGGTTTCACGGAAGCTGAATTCAAAAGGCAAAGTGGTAAAACACACTTGACTGGAATCGGATCTAAGATTTGCACAGTGCGTGCAAGGTTTTGCCTTCTAAGAGCACAACTGTATTGCGATATACAAGGTCAGAAATAAGCCACCTGTGTTCTACAACAAAGCATCAAAATTGTGAGCAGTTTAATGAGAAGAAAGGTGCAGGGTACTTTCCTAGCAATAAATTCCAAGGGAAGATGAACATTGTTGTAGATACACTGCAGCTACCAAAATATCCTGTTATGTAACATTTTAGCTAAGTGGTCTGAAACAGCAACTAACCTGAGATAGAAATGAGTTGGAATGGCCACTGACCTTCGACAAACTTGAGCTGAATTTGAAAATTTGAAACCTTTATTACCTTAAAAACCCTCTTATTTACCTTTTTTTTTTTTTTTTCCCTAATGCTGCCCCAAAAGCAGACTGCAGATACTGCACTAGCATTATCCTTAATGTAATTAGCAGAGTTGAGGGAAGAGTTTTTTTAGTTCTGAAAGTTTATAAAGAAATCAACACTTACTCTGTAGGGTCAGTTGTAGAATGGACACATGGGACAGATCAACATACAACATGTATGTTGAACTGTTTTCTTTCAGGCAGAAGAAATGGAAGGAAAGTATAGAGAAACACTCAACACTGCAAATCACCGCCAGCTCCAACTCATGAGACGTAAGCCCCTCTCCCTCCTCCAGAGCCCTGTCCCTCACCCTGGAAACCCACACTTGGGTTACCTCACCTCCCTGCTACCAACCACCACCACCGACTGCGGACCCTGTGGAGTGATGCTCCACAAAGGCACGTATTGGTGCAGATGGCTCTGACATCCTCTTATCTCAGGCCTTTTGCTGACAGCATTTGTCACCAGTTCAAAAAACTTATTATAGCGAACACCTCCGCTTAAATTTACAGATTCGTTTTAATTAATGGGGAAAAATGCATTTATCTACACCACGCAGCGTCCGGGTTTCAAGCGTTTGTTATCTCCGGTGTGAAATTCAGGCTGACAACAATTAACGCTTCCCACACCGCAGTGCAGTGTTGCTCCAAGGGGAGCAGGCATGGGGCTGTGGGAAGGAAGGGGGGCTGTGGGAAGGGGCTGCAGGAGCAGGGCCGGGCAGCAGCCGGTGCCGTCAGCTCACTGCCTGCGCTCCCTCCTAACGAGAGCTGTGCCTAAAGGAGTGTACAGAGCACAGCTGTCCCGGCTCTGGGATTTGGGTCCGTGTGACCAATGCAGCATCTGAGAGTTAAATTAATGGCCAAGAGTTTAATTGTGAGTAAACAATACCACATTAAGGAGCAGTAAACACAGCAGTAGGCACTGAAAGACCGAGTATTCAATCACAGATGTGGCTGCTTCGGTGCTTCCATTAATAGCCTCCGTCTGTACCTTCTGACTGTGCTTTTGGCACCGTTACTCATTTAGAAGGGCAGTTTTCCCCTCCTGCTTCCACTTCACACTCACAGCCCGCCCAAGCAGGCTCCCACCATCATCACCACACTGAGCCCAACACTGCTGCATCCTTGGCATGCCAGGCCCCTAGCACACACATAGAGAGGAACAAGCAGAAGCTCCAGGGACTTGAGCAGACAGCTTCAATGGCTTGTTAAATACTTGTGTTGCTTTAAAAAAAAAAAAAAGATGACCTGCTCATTCATTTAAAATTATGTGCACTGACATGCACACACAGCTGGGCACAGACAATTTGGGACTTGGCCATTTAACCACAGCCTGGGCTTTCTGCAGATAAGTCTGCAGGACTCAGAGCATCCAGCACTGGGTTCCTTGTGCCTCAGCATCCTCTTCCATGGCCCAGGAGGAGCCCTGACCCAGGTGGTGGGACTTGTGGCCATGAGCTGCAGGTCCTTTGATGGCAAGGAGTGCACAACAGCTGGCTGGAAGCGTATGAGGGGAGATACCAAATTCTTGTTCATCGTTTTGTTTCTCTGGTTTCCCTTTACTCCCATTCTCATTGCTTATTGATTTTTGTTTCCAACTGACATATGAGCCACAGTCTATATTAAGACAACAGCAGCTGAAGCATCAGTAAAGTCAACATCACTATATACCATTCAGAAATCCAGTTTGATATGCAGCCTTACCCCTATGAGAAACACCCTAGGAAAATGCAGCCACTTCCTAAGGGAAAATAGTACCAGGTGGGTGGGCTTCAGAAAAACTCCTCTCCACATGATGTCCAGAAGGGGAATCCCTTTCAAAAACAGTGAGATGAACGAGCTGTCATCAACCCACTTCATACCCTGCTTTGCAGGATGCATAAAATGGGCAAAGGACAGTTCTGATTTGCTCAACACAAGATAAAAACACACAAAAAGTGATTGATGCAAAGAAACTGGAAGCACGGTAAGCTACTTGAAGCACTTCTAGAAGCAACGATCTACTAGAGTAGCTCAGTCATGTGCATCTTCTAGTTGCTGAAAGACTAACCACCACTTTAAAACAATTTAAATCCCTATATATTGTGAGTATAAGCTTTTAATTAATTTGCTATATTACACGTATCAACAGCTAGACAGAACTGGAGCTTAACAGCAACTTATCTTCAATCTGCTTTTGAAGCCAGCAAGTATTTCTTCATTTCCCCCTGCTTGTGACTCACTACAATACAAATAGAAGCAACAGAGCCAAAACCAGCGCTGGCATTGACATCACAAAGGTATGACCTGGCATAAACTGGCGGCACTGACACTGCTTGTGCCAAAAACGAACACACATGTGCCTTTACTTGCAGCATTCTGCAATTAGAACAATTTAATGTAATTATGAACGAGCTCAAGGGACTCCCACTTTCACATGAAATGACACAGGCAACAGGTCCTCAAGAGTGCCACGCCACAACCCTCCCCTCGAGATGAGAGGAAAGGAGCTGTGCTGTCCCTCCAAAGGCCATGCACTGTGCAGAGCCCAGCACAGAGGTCCTACACTGAGCTCACACATCCTCAGGAGCCTCAGCTTTACGCTGGCAGCAGCTCCCTGCTCACATACACAGCACAGAAGCAGCAAGGATCCATGGGGCTTCTCTTCTTCCAGGAACACTCACATCAACACTGCTAGCACACCGGTGTGTGCGTGTTTATTTTTTAATATGCACATATAAACAAAAAGAGAACAAAAGGAACATATGAGGCAATAAAGGACTTCCTTGCTTATTCCGCCCAGGCTTTTCTGTTGAGATTGTTACCAGGAATATGACTGGGGTTTTGTGCCAGTGAGCACCAGCACCACCTACTTTCACTCAATTGTTGCATCAGCATTACAAATAGTGACGAATCACAGCCCAGGCACTCTTAGTCTAGGTTTGTCATGAGCAAGTAAACCAGGAATCCCTTCTTTTGCCACTCAGCCCCACACAAGAATTAAGGCAGCAAAAATCCAAAATCAAAAAGCACAAACCCGAAGAATGGTTCCAGAAGGGCAGAAATCTTCAACAGAGATGTACATTAAAAGAGGCAGCCTCTCAGGTCCATACTGCGTTCTCCAGTTTGCTCAGTCTTTCCTGTGATTAATTTCATTAGCTCTTCACTTTTTAATGAGCGTAATCCCACAACTCCCCAAGCACGCACACTCCACCAGCCTGTCCCTGGAAATTATCTCCCCCTGCCTATTATAAAAGGTCTCACAAACAAACAGGCTGCTCCACACTTTACACACACATCCATGTAACTCACACCATTTGCCAATTTGCCATAGGGCAAAACACTCTGAGCTCCCTTTATTTGCCTCGCTGCTGAGTGATCCCAGCCCCAGTGCCTGAGATTCAAGCGGCGAGTTGTGGGGAGAAGCCATGCAGCAGAGCTGCCATCTTGCTAACCAGCTTTAATTTAGCCGTCTCACAGCTTCATAAGTAAATAAAGACTTACTTAGTGTCAGAAATATCAGTGATTGGCTGCGGAGCTAAAGAAGTATGGTAATTAAAAGAATGCCACAAGTCACGGCTCTGCACAATCCTAACAGATTGCAGGGTTTGCCTTTTTGAACCTCTCAGCACGTTTAGAAACTTGAGTAAAACAACAAAAGGTGTTAATAGCTTTAAGGGGAGCACCATGCTGATAGATTACCCATTACGGTTATCCACTCACAGCGAAATGGCAAATAGGTTTGATCAATTCGATTTTAATGTAAAGTGGGACTTGAAAAAACAGCAACGAGCAAAGAGAAGACCTTTTGTTGCTAATGTGTCTGAAAAAAGCACTTAATTGAGGTCATAATAATATTAGCAGTTATCACCATCAATAATTCAGCCTTATTTATTACTACACGGTAAAGTTCTGTCAAACGGGAGCCGCTCAGGCTTTGTTCTACATGTTAACATGAAGCTAGCTGTTGGATGATTGGTATATATTTCACCAGCTGCTCAAAACTGCGGGACGGCGAGAACTAATGATACTCCTTCTTGGTCCGTGCATTACACAATAGTTAATTTGCTGTATGCAGAAATATATGTTACAAATATAATAGTCCCACATAAAGTATGCGTAATAAAAAAGGCATTATATCTGAAACAGTGACTGACTAATCTTGCCTGAGCTATCTGTCATAAGGAAAACAATTTCAATTCCTGCATGATTTAGTGCTCCTGCAGCTGGAGAAACATAAATTCTGCCTCTTCACACAGTTCTAGTCACCTGTGATTAGTTATCTTTAAAAAATCTAAATGAACGTATAATTGTACAATTATAGATGCTAACTCCAGTGTTAAAATTTAAAATGTATTAGTCTCGTAAAATGCCTCATTAATCTCCATGTCTTAAAGGACACACTTGTCCTGTAATGAGCCAAATGCAGGAAACGTGTGATGGTCGATGGGAGGATTTGAGCTCCCAAGTATTTCTTTAAACCTTAGAATCATTTATGTTCCTACCAAGTCTGTTTACCAAGCACAAAATAGCTGTCGGTGACGAAGTTAGCGGTAGCTCTCTGGTCATTTACTATGGAAATAAGCTGTTTTGAAGAGATTCGTTTTTCCTTATACACGATATTCATGAATTTATAACAGCCATATAATTACCAACTAGAACTGCAACCGGAAAGGTTGGGCAGAATATTGATCTCTTCCCATCTGCTAATGGCTGCTGCTCCCTTGCACTGATTGCAGGAAGCCTCCTATTAGGTTTTTACTGCGTTCCTTGAAGGGAGGAAAAAAAAAAAAAAAAAAGGATCATAGGGGCACGTGTGAAAAACAAAGCTTGTCCCACTTAGAGACTGCCAGGCTTTGGCGTTTGGCAGTGCCAGTTAGGCGGCCCGCGTTTGGGGTGGAGCAGCAGGGTGGCTGGGAGGGCAGGAGATGCGCATAGGGCGGTGATGGATGCAATCCCAGAGCAGGAGGGGGCCAGCAGCCCCTCGGAGAGCTAATCCACTTGGCAGCAGTGAGATGGCTCCGTGAACGAGCTAAGGCAGACTGACACAATGGCCTGCGAGGTATTAAAATGTAGGAATTAAAAACTGTTAAATTGCACAGAGGGATTCTTAACCTCAGCCCTTTGGCAACAGAGTGATGTTTCTTCCCTTTTCTTTGCTCTCGCCCCTCCTTGTAAGCACCATACATGTTTGATTTATTGCTTTCCAGATGCCTCACCGATCAGACATCACTAATTCTGGATGCTAGTTCCTTGCTGTACACAAACCCCATTAATGACAGCTATAAACCGTCTGAAGGACTGCCTCAAAAATAACCTCGCCTCCTGCTCCTTGCCCAGCTCCATTCAATGGCCATCCTGGCTGCATCACACAAAAGCACATCTGGATTCACAGATCTGAACCTCTGCACTTGGGGCTGTGCAGTTTCCCACAGATTTGAATAAGAAAGGTGGGGATCTGTGTTTCTAAATGGACAAGCTAGTGTTCAAAACCATTTTCAACCTGGGCCACTGTTTGCCCTACAGCTTTCGTGGACGTGCTTCCTCTTTTTCTTTCCCTGAAGCATGTGTTCTCCTCGGGCTAAGGCCTGGGAAATGCCAACAACTGGACATCACTGGTGCAGGGCTGCCAAAAGAGGCTCCTCCCCTTGCTGGTGGTTTGGTTGGGTTTTGTGGCTTTTAAACAGCATGACATTTTAAATAATTTTATTGGAGCATTAATGCTGCTTTTTAATGAACGATGCTTTATAGAACTACTGATATGGAATTAACATAAGTTTACCTCTGAATGCAAGTTGCTGGATATTTTTTTTCTATTTTACTATCCATTACTTCATTAAATCAACACTGAGAAAGACTAGCCTTGCCAAATTTCTCACTGCACATTCAACTGTTTGCCCATGACAGTATTTGAATGCGCTTATTATTTCTAGTAAAGCCCTTATCATTTTCACTGTGAAATTTAAATCACCCTGATCCAACTCTTCTTAGCTAAAGTCAGCTTTATCAACCACTAGAGATGTGGGATTTTAAAAAGATCTGAGTAAATTCACATTGTTTGGATAAACTCATTCAGGGGGTTCAGCAAATGAAAGCTGAAATAGATATGTATTCCAAGGAGGCTAGGGGCTGCTCAAAACAAAGAAAAGAAAAAAAGGAAAGAAAAAAAGAAGTTAATGGTATCAGTATCTTTTTAATGAGGGCTTTCCCAACCCTGCGTTTGCAATGGTATTTCTGTGCTTCCACAGCAATTCAGGTGAGAAGCTGAAAAATAAAAATAAAACCAAGCTGTTTGCACAAAAGGAATTGTGTTCCCTACCATCTCCTGATATGCTGTCCGGTCGGCGTTGCTCTATCAAAAGCGTTAAGGACCGCATTTATGCATTATCCCACAGTTTAAGTAACTGTGTATCATGTATATTTAAAACCATCTCTCTGTAGTTTTAATTATCTCAGTCTGCAGGGACAAAATGCAGCTCCCATGCCTGAGACCGAAATGAAAGTGCTGCACGCTGACAGCTAAGATGTCTGTCCTAGCTTGTTGAGATTTCCTGTAAAATTTGCATTGAAAAGGCAGCTTTAAATATACTTAAAATAAAAAGAGCATTTGCATCTAATTTGCTACACTTGCAGTATTAAAGTTTTATCTGAATAAAGACATGTCAAATGGATTTATATAGTTAAGCTGATAGCTTTTAAAGTCAACACAGTAACATCAGCTAAATTCAACAAAGTAATGGCAGCAGCTAATGGCATTTATTAGTTTATCATCATTTACTTAAAAACCATAACGCAGATCATTTTATTTTCACATTACTGTTTGTGATTCTTTGACTCAGTTTGCATTGATTCCACAAATTATGGCAGAAACTGACATTTATCTAACAGTTTTCCAAGCTATGAATGTTGGCTTTAGTAGGAAGCAATTGAACTCTCGCCACACAATGGTTTCAGCTATGCTAGAAACAACCATCTTCAAATAAACACATTTGGCAACCATTTTAGAACATGATTGTTGCTTGTCTGAGGATGACAGAAGGGTTTTTGTTACTGATAAGGCTCTTATTACAAACCACTGCCTAAGTAATCTACAGCTTGATCAAAAGAACTGCTAAACACATTCATCCCCAACCTAGCAAAGCACTGATTAGGTTTTGTTTTCAATATATGCATAATAGCAAGCAAGGCTTTTCACAGCACTTCTCTTCTTCAGAAGGCAAAAGACCCTCCCTCGTCAAAAGGATCACTGCTGTTTACATACAGGGAAATTGAGGCAGAGAGAATCCAAATCATACCCCATGCTGCAGTGGGACTCAAAGCACAATGTTGCAAATCCCAGCTCAGTGGGATTATTTTTTACTTATGTGTTACTGCCACCTTATGCTCCTGTTGATTTCAAAGTGTCATCATCACTTGACCGGACCTCAGTGGAGCTACTTGCCAAAAGCACATGCTTATGATAAACACTGGTGAAGGGGACTAAGAAGAGCAGTCAAGACACTGTAAAGCCCATGGGAAAATGCAAGGCTTATGAAAAATACTCTCAACTCTGCTACAGTGCCCTGTTTCTCCATCTGTTTAATAGTAATTACTCAGTACTAAAAGCTTACCAGGAAATACTAAGCAACGTTTTATTGCCACCATAAAAACTAGGCACCCACACAGTTTGATTTGTAAATATTTTGGGTGCGGACATCTACATGTCATCACTCAGTTTTATAACCGCACTTGAAAATGACATCAGAAGTTTCCAATCATGAGATTTACTCTCCTTCTCAGTGATATCTATGCCTGTTCCTCAGTTGAAATAAAAACACAACTGAGGCTGGAGATAGGATTGATTTTCAGAGCTATGCATGGAGGTCAAAATTCTTGCTAATGGGAGGCCCATGTCTAATTCCCCATGACATATCCTAAACCCTTAATTCCAAAGAGATCACCAGCTTCTTTTTTTTTTTTTTTTTTATAGTAAGGCCATATTCCCAAGAAAAAAGTGACAAGTCACATTTGGCAAGAATTTGAAGTGATCATGCTTTCTTCATGCCATTTATTACGATTCTCCACTCCAATAGGCTTTGTTGCAGTGTGTCCTCACCCTGAACTCTGGCTTCTATTTCTGTACACATTTGTAATTCCCTGGCCCTGGGCTGGAGAGCACAAACCTCTGGCTCGCCAGAACAGCCTGATACAGCTGGAGCAATGGATCCTGAGGCACAGCCATCCTTCTTGAATCGCCATCTCACAGCTGGCCAGCTTTCTTTTGGGCAACGAGGAGCGAGATGGAACTAAACATTGCATTACCTTCCTCTGGAGCCCCAGTTTGACCTCGTTAAATTCAATAGCAATTCTGTTCTTACTGTAACAGCAGCTGAATTGAGCATTTATAAGGTTTTATTTTATTGAATATTACTAATGAAGAGTATGACAAAAAGCTGAGTAAAAATGTTCTTTTTCTTCCTGTATAAACTGTCTTCCTTTGGCTCAAGGAGCATAGCTGCAACATACTAAAAATGCATACCAAATCTTATGGCTATTTCACTCATGCCAAACAAAATGACAATCCCAGAAGCTTCCACTGTGCCAGAGAGACCAGATGTTTCCTCCTCAGGGCTGGAGGGGAGATTGAGCCTCTAGCAAGACTCGTCCCAAGGAGAATATTATAGTAAAAGTCACCTGAAACAAAAGCCTAGATCCAGGTAGCTACAGTACTGTGAACTGCATCAACATGTAAGAGCTAGGACAGCCGAAGGGAGGAGGGTTATATTCAAAGTCTGACACAGAAAAAGAAACCTCTTGATTTTCATCCAAATGCAAATAGAAAACCAACGCAGCTGCTGAGGAACTGGTTCCTGCCAGCTCCACCTGAGAAACAGGGCATTTTGCTCAGCAGTATTCAGCGCTTCCATGTGGCTTTGAGGTACAGCCCCTAAGCAGTTCAGTTTGACCTGAAAACCTGAGGGCATGTGAGAATTTTCCCATCCCTGATCACAGACGGGCTGGAGGAGCTGCTCTGAGCTCCGATCCCTCTATGGCAACATGAAGTGCAGCAACTTCACCAGGTTCACATCCTTTTAGCTGCATCTCACTGTGTTATGGCGAGCTTGCCTTTTATTTCATTCTTATTATACTTCAGACAGCTCATTCATAACCTGTGCTAGCAGTAGTCATCCTCCACTTTCATTCTAACCCCCAGAGGCCATTCTTACTCCACATGGGTATGAAATAGCATCACCCCAGCTGGTGTCTGTTCACCAGCAGGCATGATAACGTCAACAGGGCCACGAATTCAACTGATGCAAATTATCCCAAATTAGTTTACTTTAGTGGAGCTCTTGGTGTTTTGTGATTGCGTGCAGAGCAAAAATCCACCATTTCAAGCTTCATTATGAAACAAGCACATTAGCAGAAAGCATGGAAAGTCTCACATTTTCCCTTTAGTGATCCTGACAATCATGTGCACCAAGAAAGTAGTGGAGAATCTGTTGTAAAAATCACCAAATATATTTAATAGCTAAAAGCTAGGCATTCTTTAACAATTCAAAAAACAAAACCAAAAAACCCTACTCATCAACCAGGAAGGAGAAGAACTGGTTTGTCATTATACCATCACTGAGAGACAGAAGGCAACAGAAACACAAAGTTCTCAGGCCTGGAGACAGCATAGGCTAGGGAAAAGGAAAAAAACAGCAAATGGGCAAGTACAGCCATGTTACAATACATTACATATAAGTATGGAAAAATATACTTATTGACTGTTGCAGTCTATTCTTTGCTCACCCTTGGCAACCCTGTTTGTCACTACACATCACCTTCCAACAGTGGGAAACACTTGTAATGGGGACTCACTTTTCAGTACCTGCAATGACAGCTGGAGAGAGCTTATATGAGCAGAGCCTGCCATGGGCTCCTCCTGCTCCCTGACCATGTGCAGTAGGTGCACAGAACACCATAATTCCAAACACCAAAGGCAAACTGCTGCTGCCTGAATCAATTGCAAAGGCTTTAACTCTGCACTCACAGAAAACGTTCTTCAAATCATCCTTAATCTTTTCTTTTTTTCAGCCTCTGCCTATGTATCACCCCAGTCTGCTCCAGTACACGTGCGTCTCCCAATAACCACACTTGGCTTAAGCTTGAAAAAAGACCTTTAACACTGCCTGACCTCAGCACAAGAAGCAGAATCCCATTTCCTCTCAAAACAGTTATGGAGATGGAAGATGCTACAACTTTACCCACTATATCAGCACACGCTCATCAGTACTGTTACGAAACCTGGAGAAGGGCCCATGTAATGAGAATAATGCATGACAGGAGGACATAAACTAATCAAAGCAGCTGCAGTTGTGATAGCATTTCTACAAGAAGGTCATATTACCTCGTTAGATGTGAAGACTGTCGCAGAACAAAAGCATCTTCTTTCACAGGAGCTGGAAGTCCTCTACAAATTACTTGTAACTTTCTGAAAAGAAACCAATAGAAATATTGTGAATACATTCCTTCTATGGCAAAGAAATTAACTCAGTACATAGAACTGTATTTCACTGAAGATTTTAACAAAATGAGTTCTTGGAAAGCTTCTCTTGAAGGACACTGGCAAATTCTGTAGCCTTTACAACAATCAGTTCACTGGGTGATAGTTAGATGAGTTTTTTACTGGGCTAAGTTCCATTACACTCCCAAAGTGAGTTACCAGAAGTGATTACACTCGTGCTTGCCTATTGAAAAAAAAACATCTTAGTATCTCTATTTCCAAAAACAGTACCCACCCTGGATCCTCCCCTCACAGAAATCTTGAAGCTGGGGTAAACAGCTCTTCTTCCTTCTTTCCTTTCTAGCCTATTAATGACAAGCTTGCCCTCTTTTTACAGTCAAACTTTTGCCAACAACAAAACCTTTGTGAGATTTAAAGGAATGAATATGCAAACTACACAACCTCCAAGCTGCTAAAAAGGAAGAATAACAATAGAATGATAATTAAAGCATTACCATTCACTTTTGCATGCTCCTGATTGCATGCTCCCCTCTCCCTTCAGAGCCTGCCTTTCATTTAGAGTTAAGGGAGCAACAGAAATCTCTTGGCCTGGGCTGCTCATCACTAAGGCCTAAGACTTATATATGTTCTGTCCATGGCTCTTGGGCTCCCGTGTATACGTTTACTGAAGAATGATTACTGCATTACATTTCTGAATACCAAAGATTCAGGTCTTGATAAAATGTTTTACTTGCTTATCACCAAGCAATGGCCAAGTATAAAAGGAAAAAAAAAAAAAGAGGAAAAAACCTATCTTCAGTGATCTGCTAATCAGTCTTCCCTACTACAGTCTATTCTATTGTATACATTTGAGATAATGAATATTAAAATTGCACAATTCATCCCACAGGGTGTTATTCAAATTATACAGAGCACAACTGCATCCCTTTTCTTTGCTGTTGAAATTCTGCCTTCTTTAGGATGGAAACACAGGAAATATGGATGAGCCGAACATAAAGCTGTACAGCAAAAGAGGAGAAACAAGCAACAAATATAGCAGGGCAAACCCTTAATCCTTCAGAAAAATGAAAAAGCTGTAGGAGCTCTGCAGCCTAACTTGTTATCATCAGCCACTGTGCTCCAAATCAAACATGTCTGCCTGCAAACCACAGCCAGTCAACTGCAGGCAACACAGCAAGTTGCAAAAACAGCACGCAGGTTCCTGAAGTTTTCACATATATTTTAATATTTGTGCAAGGCAGAAAGAGGTATTTTATACCCAGATGAAGAGGACAAGCACATGCTTGCATGCTCAGACCCAAAAGGCAATCCTTCCTCTACAGTATGCAACCCTGGAGAGGCCAAAGGCACAGTCAGCCTGGTTGGGTAGCCAGCCTGTCTGGGAATTAGGTGTTTGGATACTAGAATTGTCTGCTCTCTGAAAGGCAGGGTGTGACCAGGGGTTTCACTGTACTTACGTTTTAAAATAAAATTTCTTTAGAATGGCAAAAAAATTCACACAGACAGCAAGTTTGTACAGAACTTTTGAAAGTGATCCAGTTCCTAGAAATTAGTGGCAAAACTGCTAAAGGGTTTGGTGAGAGAAGGAGCAGGCAAAGAAGGTGGGTACACCTGCACCCCACGGCTGCAACCCAGCTCAGCACCCCTTCCTTCTCATCCAGAACAGCTCCATACAGGGCAAAATCCATCGTTTGAAAGAAGTGGGAAAATACAGCATATTGTGTTAAGTTCTCTCCTTTTCAAAGATATACTGTACAGGTCATAACTTATCCTTTTTAATAAAAAAGAAATAAATTTACCTTTTCAGTGTCATTTCTGACCACTGCTGCCTGTTTGCTAAAGCCACAGGGCTTCACAGCAGACAGCCTGATGGAATTCCAGTTCACAGCTTAATTTTCCTCCTGATAAAAGAGACAAAAAGTTCCTTTCAGTAAAAATAAAATTTAATACGGTCCGCAAATTTGATATATTACAACCTCTGACCTCAGCTTAATTGTTCACAAAGGGCTAACGGTACCGCTGGCAAGCAAATGACTTCTACAGAGTGTTGCAACCCTGATAGCTCAAGAGAAGGGGAGCAGCCGCCTGACAGATCATCAAAATTTCTAATGTGAACCATAGTGAGAGAGGTTATTCAGAGCACACCCAGAACGCAGGAGCCGTCCACAGCTGCCACCGTAGCTCCTTAAGATGAGAAATGCTCAACCATCATCCTCACTCAACTTTGTTGAGCAACAGCCTGGGATTTACAGAGACGCTGCTAGAATTCCTTGGAGGCTAAGTCTGCCCCCAGTTCTATGGCCCTGAAGAACTTTTCTTAGAGCTTGACAAGGAACCAAGGGAAAAACAAAGAAAAGGTCCTCCGTGGGCTGCAGCATTTCAGGATAACCCTACTCCTGTGGGCTGCAGTTCCTGCACAGAACATCGTCCTCTTCCTCCTCCAGCACAGGTCCTCCCTGGGCTGCAGAAGGGACAGTTGCTCTTGCATGGTCCTGTCCAAAAAGCTCCTTAAGTTCTTGTTGTATTGGGAGCATACAAAGAAAACTACTTGAAGCTCAGAGAGAGCAATCAGTAAGTTAGTTTAGCTCACTGTCTTTATTTGATTGCACAAAAACAGGAAAATTACCTGGCTGTCCCAGCTGCTGGTTTAGTAGCTAAAGGAAAGCTGGTTCAGGGGTGTATGCAGGTGCACTTGTCTGAGGCAAACTCAAACCAGTACCAGTCTTGTCCCTCTAGGACATCCTGAAGCAATTGACAACAAAATATTTACTCCCTGTCAGTTCTGGGTAGGAATTTGGAGCCAGAGAGTATCACAAAAAGAGCTGTATTAAAAATACAGCAGCAATAAGCGTGCATGTCTGTGGAGCACCTGAAGCACTGAACTGTGCACACATTTACACCCCAGCAGGCACAGGTCATTAACACATGTAGTTACACAGAATGTACTGAACGCAGTTTCCTCCTTCCCCTCCTGATTCAGCACAGGCTCAGTGACAACAAATATCTCCCATCAAGCACCTGCAGCCCCCAGATCACTGGTAGGCAAACTTACAGCTGCATTTGTGCTGCTGCAGCCTTCCTGGGATAAACTGCTGTGGCTGCCACACACACAGGGCAGCACCACCATCCCAACACACTAAGTGTTATGCAGCACCAACCAGCTCCTTGTTTGGCTTCCTGATAACAAGTAGAAGAGATGTGAAACTACTCCTGTCCCAGCACTGGGGAAAGACAGCTGGGCTACCTGCATCTGCTGACCAATGAGAAAGAACACCGCAGGATGAAAGTATCTGCAGATCACCAGTTTCTTCCTAAATTAGTGATGCTGAAGTATCCAGCAGCCAATATTTCTACTGGTTGTCTCAGTAGCACCGGAAAGCAACTACCAAAGCCTTCAGAAGTTCATATTTCAATTTTAAATCTGAGGCTATTTTAGCTAATGTCCCCAAGGCAACCGTCTGGTCAAATGTCAGAGTTTATGCTGCTGAATGAAATCTCTCTGTTTATGAGATCTCTGTAGTTTGGGAAGCAAGTCAGACTCCAACTTGAGCTTCTAAGATTACACTGGGCTGTGGATATCTTATTTTTTCTCTACTCTGCTTGGAACGTATCTGAATCTTCCCATATTCCTACAAATTATTGAAAGTCTCTTCATGTTTGAATATCAGTTGGATTGTTGAGGGATTTTCCCCCACTAATTCATTTATTTAAAAAAAAAAAAGAAGAAGAAGAATCTTTCCACTAAGGCTGTTTTTCTGTATGCTTTCAAGTCTAGGATCTTATAAATTCATCATTTTGTCTTTTGTTTTGTTTGTTTTTAAGAAAACATTGCCTGATCTCTTAAGACTAATGCCAAGTTTCATTTCAGCTTTTTGATCCCCAGGATTCCCCCACACTTCCTGTTCATCCCTCTGAGCTCCATAGGTCCTTGTGTTTTGTTGTTGTTACATTTTCCCCCATCATTGCATTACTTGTACCCCAGCCTGGTTCCTTTCTTTTGGTACAAGCACTGTGAGCATACCTGTTGCTGCAGACTTCTCTGACAACTAGTTTACATTTGAGCAATGCATTATGCTGTGCTGACTGCACACTAGTGACCACTGCATTTGGCGCTTTACACATCAGTTTGCATGCCCTGAAGGCATTTTTTTGATAGGCAAAGTTTAAAGAGAGCTTTTTCAACCATCACACCAGGGCACTCAGTCCTCTGCCACAATTGAGTCGTTAAACCTTTATGTCATTCTTCCTAGCAGTGAGCTCATACTCATGTTTATTCTAGTTTGGGGTGCCTGTATTCCTGAGCATCCAGGTCACAACACCCACAGGGTAATACCAGATGTCATGTACCATTAATTCCACATGCAAAAGCTTGTTATTTTGAAGAGCTCAAGGCAGATACAAAAAACAGTAGAAACGTGGTTGGTTTTTTTTTTTTTTCAAGTCTGGTCTTGATAGAAGACTTACACTTGACCAAAGGGGTTGGACTGCTGTACTACATGGAAAAACAGGACTTACATTTATGCCTGTCACCATTATCAATGTGCCTGTTGCAGAGGGCTTTCCTGCCAAAGCATTTAACGTGCTCTGTGCTTTATTTTGTCAATGTATAAAGGCCATGCTAGAGCAGGCTGTATTGAACGCTGCCTTTTAGAGGAGTGAATTTAAATTACACACTTGCCTAATTAAAAGATGCCTCTTTAAACGCAGAAAAGAGAGCATCCACCTTGCTGCTTTCACAAAAGGCAGAATTTAAGACTCCCTCCTCACCTCCACGTTTCCACTGCCCTCTGGCAGTGCTGCATGGCTGTGGTGGCAGCCGCATGGCACACCCTTGAGATCCCCCACCACTCCTCTGACAACTGCAGCACATGCCTGAAAGAAGACAAAGCAAAAGGAGTAGTTTAGTTGCAAGAAAGAGAGCAGTAAGGATCACACTGTTATCTCTCCTCTACTGAAGGTTTTACTTTTTCAGCTTTGTTCTTCTCCTATGTGCTACATTCTCTCCATCATTGAGAAAGCAATAGGTACCAGATGCTGACAAGATAACACAGAGCTAAGCCTAGAAGGTATATTTTCAAATCTTTCACAAAATAAGCACCTGTACTTTCTCCACTTATGTCTGAGCTCCTCCGTTACCTTCTAGTATCTTTTTTTTTTTCAATTACTGGCTGATACCCAAGTAGGTGAAAGCATTTCAGTCCCATCCCATCTCTAGGTTCAAAGAAAGAAAAAAAAAAAAAAAAAAAGAAGAAAGAAACAGTGTAAGGTTGATCACACACTTGTTAATAAGTCAAAGCCGGATTCAAGTGTTTGTGTGAGGTAGAATTATCTCATTCTTTTTGTCTGTGTCTTTCTGTGATCTACCAGTCAAGTATGTGATTGGATTTCAGCTCAACAAAACCTTAAATTACACACCTATTGTGCCTGAGCTAAGCCTAGTTTCACAGCACTGGAGAAGGCTCCTCACTGCTCTTTTGGCACTGTTCGATCTGGCTTCTGCTATCATCCGCAGGTTGATGAATGAGTAATAGGATTAGAAAGTCTCATCTCTGCAATGCTGTAATTGTCACATTTGGTGAATTGACAAAGGGCTCGGGTGATGGAGAGCTGCCCCGGAACGAGAAGTCACACGTTCAACCTGCACTCTCCAGCCAACGTGAAGGGAATGGGAGGGATAAAAAGAATCCCTCCAGCTCTCCATTTGCTCAGTGTGCACAGGTACCACGTGCTCTAAATTAACCTTTCATGCGTGGAAGGCAGAGCACTCTGCCTCTTAAAGGACCTTGTCTCAGCACAAGATGATATACTTGCTGATTGTTTGGCTGGGGCAGGAGGTTAGAAAGTCTAGGAGGATCGGGAGCAGATTTTCCCACTGTCTCCTGGAATCTTTAATTCAGAAGACCTGAGCAGAGATGTCTCCAGGCCAGCAGAAGAGCTCCTGACAATGCAGTGCACCGCAGCTGAGATCCCAGCTGGCCGTGGAGGATGGGTGGACACAGGCGACCACAGTGCTCTGTGCGGGCCCCCACTAATAGCTATGGTGTGTTACAGCACAGCTGAAGTTCTCAAAGGCTCCCATATCCAGTCCCATTCCAGAAGGGCAGGTTTACAGGCCCCAGTAAGAAGCACTGGGACCTGCCTGCTTAAATAGCTACGCATACACTGCACTGAAAGGCCCGGCAGCAGAGACTCAGCAGAACAGACAGCTAAAACCTGCCAACTGCCCGTTTCTTTTATTTACTTTTTTGCTTTAATTTCTACTGCCTACAAGCACTGGCAACACCCCTGTTTCCAAAGAGAAGAATGGAAATTAAAAAACTGCATTTGGGCAGTTCTGTGCTGTGAAGCACTGCCTTCTCCTGAGAAATGGCTTCACGCCGTGCATACAGATCAACAGGGAACTTTATTCCTGCCCACCTTTCACTACAAAAGGCTATCAAAAGCCAGCATCGCTCCTGCTAAAGGAACGTGTCCCCAAACGCTCTACAGATGTAGCATGTGAGGTCAACATTCACCATCCCCTTTCTCTGTCAGTGTGAGTTTCATTTTAATTACAAGAGCATGTTTTGCACATTGTAAAATTACCCCTGGCTCTGACCACCATAAGAAAAGGAACATTTAGCTCAGGAAACAGTAGCTGACCCTGTCTGCTCTCTTTCTTCCTTGGCATCAGCTTGGACTATTAACACCTTATGTGTGTTGCCTGTGCGTCCCACATATGTGCGCTCTACATCCATTTCATGCAGTACCTGCCGTAAGTGCATACTAAAAGCTTCCTACTGGGAATTCTCTGCTTTGACTCCTCTTCTTGCCATCTCGCTTAGTTATTGAACTCATCTGCTTGACAGAGAAACCTTTCTGCGTGCTAGAAGCTTTGTCCTTGGGAAGCTGTGACATTAGACTTAAACACATAGAGGCCTTTTTCACCTCGCAGTTAACTCCTTAATTATTCATTCCCAACAGAGGAAATCAGGAGAAACCTTGGCAGCCAATGTAAACATTTTGTGGTGGAAGGCAATTCTTTTCCTTCCTGAGAGCACAGTATGACCATGATAGTTCCTCTTCTAAAAATCAATGGATTTTGCACAATTTTATTTTATTTTTTTTTTCACAGGGAGGGAGAGAGGCACAGACTGTTGCAGAGCAAAAAGCCGCATCTGACAGTGACTATTTTGCTCCAAGAGTCACTTTACAACTGAAAGCAAAGATCCAGTCCTTGGAAGCACATTTCACCTAAAATGTTCCCTCTGTCCCACACCAGAACAGAGCAGCCACCCTGAGAGCGCTCAGCAGCACCAGATGAGAGCACCCAGCGGCTGCTTTGCAGATCTTCCCCCTGGTGTGGCAGCAGCTCCAAAGCTCTGCATCAGGCCCCGTCTCATTGCCGGAGCACTTTTCCCATTTCCCATACAGGATCTGAAGCAGCCGCCTTTTGGAGTGCTCAGTTCTTAACGGCAATAGATGCCCTGTGCAAATAATTTGCAGAACCAGCACTACAGACAACATTTTGGCAGTCTCACTGTAACCTTAACTGAAACACACAACGTTGGCCTGCTCCCAGGAGCCATCAGTGGGAAGCACACACAGCAATGGGCCACCCACTTACTGTTTTCTTAGAGAAAGTTTGCCAACAGTGATATGCAGCTTGCACCACCTTCCTGAAACATTTCCACACTTGCACAGGGCTGCCCTCAGCAACACCTCTGCTTTCAACCTGCCCTGCTCCACCTCCTGCTCCTGCCACGCAGCCCGATCTCCTCCTCACATTGCTTCCTCTTTCTTCATCACCTTTTCTTGGCTTTGTGCCTTGTTTCTTGCTGTTCCTAATGCCTGGGACAACCTCTGATTAATGTTCAGCAAACAGCCTCCTCCACAGATCAGACTGCACCCAAGCGTGCTCTGTTTTCTCCTGTTCAGCACTATCCCTACTGATGCCCTTACATCCTCCCCGAGCAAGGGCCCCAACCTCGAGCTGACTGAGCAGCACCATCAGTTCCTATGAGGGGACTGGGCTGCTCGCTGTGCCGTCCCACTACAGCTTTCTGTGAGCAGCCAGAGGGGCAACTCATGGATGCAATCCAGTCAGCAATACCATCCACAAAGTGAGAATCTTTCTAGAGCATGTAGCTATTCCCTAGCTCTGTTCAAAGCACAAAAACATGGGCTAGCAAGGGGGTAGGGATGGCCCCACACCACCTCTCTCTGTTCCCACCTGCTTTAGATTAAGGCCTGAATGCAGAAACAGAAGAGATCAAGATGTGATGCTGCGCAAGGCCAAATGGAGGTGGTCACCAGAACAGCCTAGTTGGATGTAAGTTGCTATATCTGCACTGCAACCTTTGGAAAAATCCACCTCTAGGACTCAGTCATTGGTAAGGCAACATTACAACAGGGAACTGTAAGAAAATTTTAGTCTGATTACTAACAAATACATTTTTAGCTCTTTTAGGCTACTTCATATATTCAACCTCTCTCTGGCTAAGAAAGGCTTCGCTCTTCGAGAAAAGATAAGCTAAAATGGAAAGCGGTTGGGTGACTTCTCACTATATTAAATTCAGCCTTTTCAGGACCAGCAAGGCTCCCAGCGTTACGCTGTTTTTGTATTAAAATCTAATTCTGAAAGTTTGACAAAGCACACATTTAACACAGGTCAGCAGTATATTGACAGGATGTTAATTTTAAATTGTGTCAGCATTTCCTGTCTTGAGTGTTAATGTCAATTAGCACCTTGCTGCATAACCTCCAAGTCCCCCCTTATTACGGGAAAGTAGCAAAGCAGGCAGCAAAAGCACTTCTATTCAAAACACCACTCACTATCAGCCAAACAAAGAGCTGTCATAACAAAACCTGTGAGGTGAAAGTGCCTAAGCTGCTATGGATTTGAGGTTAGAAGCCTTAGTCTTTTTCCTTATTCTTGATATTAAAAGTGTAAGCGTGTCAACTTGGAGCGAAAGGCTAATTACTTCGAGGCTCTTTGAAAAGTGCGTTACCATTCAGAATCTCTAAGCCTGACATAAAGCCCTTGGCTTTAGATTGCACAGCGTGTAGCTCACTGTAGGTCACCCGTGAGTATCCTTAACGCACTGAAATATGCAGTCCTGTTCCTGGAAACGTGAGCACTCCTGCATGCCTGCTTTTTTCAGCACTTCAAATGTGCTGTGGAAAACAGACATCTTACAGCCTGCATCAGTGAGACCCGGCTCTCTCTCTGGCTAATTCACACCCCTTTTCCAAAAGCACTCTATGAGGGCTTCATGACAAACTTCACCCATTCTCATGCTGCACCATGGTCTGACCACAGCTCACCATGTGTGTACGTGAAGGTCCAGTTGCACACAGACCTGGGCTGGGTACCTTTTCTTGCTCCTCTCTGTTACATCCACCAGCGTAGATGCCCAGGCTAAATTCTGGCTTTCCTTAGGTCAAACAAAAGCTGTGCTCCATGAATTCGCTCCATCTTGCATAGAATACAAATGTGCTCCCAGAATGACAGCACAAGTCTCAGGACATATAGCCTAAATTCTGAAGAAAGCTGGCTGGTATTGCACTCTTTTGTGAGAATGGAATTTTAATGGAAGAGAGAAAATGTTGCAGTCTTTCTAACCAGCTCTTATTCCAGGCCTTGAGGACTGTGCAGCCAAAATATTAAGATAAGGATTTTCATCAGTAACTCACTGTAAAGCCCAGTGCTGGATGTCTGGGAGCAGAGCTCCCACCAAAGACCATGGGTGCTCCAATTCTGAACAATGGTTCAAACACAAGCTCTCTCCCAGTGCTGGGAATCAGTTCCAAGTGTAAATGCCCAACAAGGAGCTTTTGGAGGGCAACTCGTTTCCTACCTTTGTTCCTTTTGAGCATGGACTTGGAGGTGTGGCCAGGCACCGTGTGGTAAACCTTGAGATCTGGTGCAGAGATGAGACAGGCATTATGCACAGACATCGAGCCCAGTGCTTACACTCTGCCAGATTCTAAACAAATTGGCCAAACAAATTAATGCCACACACCCTAAATTGGCTGAACAAATTAACGCAACACGCCCTTTGCACAAGGGTGCCTTTGAAGGCCAAGGACCGTGCATGTTGCAGCGAGATGTGTTCTCCTGAATAGGCTGTTCCAAACAAATCTGTTCTGCGAGAACAGAAACAGCATATTATAGCTTCAAGTTAGAGCAGGGCTTTCGCTCGAGAGCTTTTCAGACACCAATACTGTGTGTTGACATTTAATTACTAAACTCTTAAAACAAATTTGTATGAGCAAATGCTCCTCAATCATTTCATAATAACACAACCAGTGTTTCTTGGCAGTTAGAACAAAACCAGAAACATGTTGAAATCACACACACAATGCCTTGTTCTGACACGGGAAGAGGTGCCAGACTGAGCAGTGTGAACCCTCCAGGCTGTGGGAGCTGACGGGATTCAGGAACTGAGTACTGCAGCTCTGCTCCCAGGGGCTGGCAGAAAATCAGCCCCAGCAGGTTCACTGGGAGGTTGCAGTTTACCAAATTTCATTCTCCAAACAACTCTCCCTCCTCCAGCGAAAGGTCCTATCATCCGCTGAGGCCCAAAGCTCACAGTGGAAGATTACAGAGGGCGCTTTCATGAGGCTGTTGGTGAGACGCAGCAGCCTGGCAGGGCAGCAGGGATTGCCTTCGGTTGCTGTGTGAGCGTGGTGTACCTACAACAGTGGAGTATTTCCTTCCACTTTCAGTGTGATACACTTCAGAGTTTTGCACATCTCTGCTACTGAGCTGTAAGGTTGAACGCCAGTTCCAGCCAACGTGTAAAACTCACAGCTTAGCTTTCTCACTCCCCTTTGGTACAAGGTCTGTGTCACTGCAGCAGAACACTGCACCCTGGAGCAGGTCTTCAAGTCCTTCTCGTTCTCATGGTATCTATTATGTCCTCATCCTCTTTTCACATTCTTCAGGACAGTGTCTATGACTTAATTTTCTTAATTTTGGTTCTCAATAAAGAATGAAAAATCTCCATGCAATATATTCCATCTGCTTAGCTCTCCTTTCCATGGGACTTTTGTGAAAATTAATGTTAGAAGGATGTTAAAGAAACGAGTCCGTTTCTGATGAGACAAACTATCACTGTAATAGCTTTGCAAGTACAAATTTCAACTTTGGTTTGCTGTGTTTCTCCAGGACCAGTCCTCAAGGATATCTTACTCACAGTCTGCCAGCTAGAAGGCCCCTTTCCCCTGAATTTAATGTGAAATAATTGTGGAACTGCGACACCAGGATCCACTGGAGCTGCTCCTCCCCAGTTCCCCCTTCACTCCTTGCACTTCCGTTCACCTACTCAGGGTACCTTGATTCTTCCTTCACTCACTGTTGCACTCTGATCTCCTTACAACTTTCTTTCCCTTCACGCAACCTAACTATCCCCCATACATCTTCTTTCAACCACCAAGTGCCCGTGCCCACTGATGACCCACTTCATTACTGCAGCACATCCCTCCTTCCTGTTTCTACAGATGTGTTCCATCTCTCCTAAGTAAAGCCAGGGATCTGAAGTGGACACACGAGTGAAAATCCATCTACACAGCCAGCTGCTAGAAGCACATCAGTTTCAGTGCTGCAGGACCAGAATAGAGTCTGATACACAAGATCTCTTTTTGAAGATTCAAGTGGAAAGTGCTATTTTGGGGAGAAACTTGAGCTGAAATGTCCTCCTGGCCACTCAGGCTTTAAAAACAGTCCAAGCTCACATCTCAAACTCACTATGCCTTCAGAAATGCTAAGATTGTCCCAGCACATTGCCCTCCTCTCTAATTAGGAGCCACCTATTGTGTTCCATTTTTCTCTCTGAAAATTGCCACAGCAACCTTGCTATCAGCTCAGTATCTTACCGTTAGCAACGAGGGCAAGTATGTGGTGTCCTTGACTTGTCAGCTAGAAATGCCTGGCCCCCATTCTCTCTGGGGAGCGAGCCTATAAGCTCTGTAATGCATTTAACCTCTATCACCTCGGAGAGTAAGAGTCTCCACAAGCAGTTTGCTGCTGCCCCACCCTGAGCTAACTCATTTACCTTATTTTTTCTTACAGTGTTCAATAAATCACGCTCCACCCTCTAAAAATTATTATGGTTAATATACGACTTGCTAAAGAGATGCAATACACATAACTAAGTTATAGCTTTAATCTCATAACACAGAACATTAATAAATGTTGCAAGGCTCTGAATTAATAGCCTGACTTGTATTTACGTATTTAGACATGCTTGTATTTGTATACTTCTCTTACCATTAATTACAACATATAGACCAGATTCTAATCTCCATGTCAAAGGGAAAAAAAACACCCAAAAAACATAACTGCCATTGCAAAGCATCAAAAGAAATGCAGTACTTTGTTAAAATTACTAATTCCTATTGGAAAACAATGAACAGCTGGTTTTCTACATGCAAGAATTTAATTTGAGTTTGTTAAGCTTTCATTTCAATAGCCTGATTTTTAAAGACAACTGTATTCTTTCTGTAGTCCTGAAAGCATTATTAAATTTGATGAAGGCCATATCCTTTGGTTAGATATTTGGTTCAGTAACGATCCAGCTGCCCAAACACAAATGCTTAAAGTAAGACCAATTGTTTGAGCACAGGCTGAAGATGTGCAAGACCAGCGATGGGCAAATACTTGGAAATTCCTCATAACATTCATTCCCATTGTTTTATTTGTTTGCTTTACCAAATATTCAAAGAACAAACCAGGAATCTTCACCCTAGCATGAAAAATGATGAGGACCACAGAGAACACATTTCAAATTTGGCAACCCAAAAACACTCAGCAGAAAATGGCATTATTCTGGACAGACAATTTCTACACACAAACCAAGAAAACATGAAGTGTCATGAGACTTACCTTAATTGAGTTAAGCCTGAGAGAAATGATGGTTGCTGCCATTTGGAAACCACAAGTTTGAAAATGAATGCATCTAAAAGAAAAACAAAGCACAAGATTAAAAAGCCAGCCCAATAATCTTGAAGTTCTCTGAATTATTCACAGCATCAAATAATTTTCATAATTACCGTAGGGAAGGTAAAAGCCTTGACAATGGAAGCTATGGTCCTGCCACAATCCAGGACTGTGGTACATTCTTATTAAACCTGGCCTGGAGTCCAAGAAACTGCGTGCTGGTGGCAGCACCCATAGCATGGACCCCTTTGCTGCATCAAACCTACGTTTCAAACATCTGGTGCCAACTTTTCACTACTGCGCAGTTTTCCCACACATTTCTCAGATCACCTTGGGCTGGGGAGCTGACTTGGACCATGGCAAGGAAGACAATATTCTGCTGGTCTTCCCAAGGGAAGGTATAATTTTTAGGGGGAAAAAAAAAGTAATATTTCACATTTTTCACTGCATCTTCCTGGATTTTGTCAGTTTAACTTCATTAAAGCTGCAAACCTCTTGGTCAGGTGAGCATGCTTGAGAACCCCAATTAACATGTAAGCAAAGGAGGTCTCCATTAGGGCTCACAGAAGTGCACAAAAGCCTCAAGCATGCTCCAGGGTCAAAAAACACACAAAAGCATATCTAATCTATAATCTTCGGGAAATTTATAACCAAATTCTTGATTTTTTTGTGCATGCAGAGGAAGAGTGATGATCCTAGCTTTTGCATGTCATCACCAGCAATACTGACTGTGAATTTTTAATGAAACTGTGCTATTTATTAAATCAGCTTGAACCAATTTACACAACATTGCCTATTAACCACTGGTTGACTTGGAAGTGCCAGTAAATGAATAAACTAGATATTAAAGGAAAATGTAATGACATGCTCTGACAACATCACTGATAGTTCAAGGATAATGACCTGCATCAGATCCTACTTTAAAGCATCCAGCCCAAGGAGGAAAGGTTTAGTGGCTGAAATTCATCCTATTCCATCAGATACATTAGTCCATAGCATAGAATTCATCTAAAACCTCTCAGGGTGTTTATGACCTGTCATTGGGTAATATCCACATACATCTCAAGTAACCATGTCCATACTCATAACCACCTATAGAGCTCTCCTTGGAGCACCCTCTGACCACACGTCTGCTGTCTTGAAGCAGATCACAACAATATGGGGATGGGGAAGCTGAGAATGACAATTTCCTGAAACAAATGAGACAAGCAGTACAGGCCAAATCACCACAGGACCTTAATCACAAAAGTCATCATATAACATGGCTTAACAGAGCAGGTTGCTACCAAACCCACGTAGTCCTTAAGACTTCAGGAAAGACTGATGCACAAAGATAGGTGGAAATGGAGCTTCTAGGCCTCTACTGAAAAGAATGTCAAGGCAAGAAAGATAACTTGCAAGTTACAGCTTTTCCTTCCTCCCAAACTGGCAGGTTCAGTCATCTAAATCCCTAAAACAACAGCAGGGCTATTAAGAATGACATCCTTTTTGAGAATCAGAAATAAGGCACTGGCATTTTCCAGTTCAATGTCCTTATTGAGGAAGGAAAATAGCCTGCCTATGCACCTCCACTTCCTAAAAAAGAAAAAAAAAAAAAAAAAGAGACCTCTTCCAATGCTGAAGTGGGCAGTAAATGAACTCTATGTTCCCAATCTTCTTTTTTTTCAACTGCCACGATTCAGAAGAAGGTGAATTGCTATTGAGCCAGTTTACAGGACTAGACAGAAAGGATTCTCTGCTTAATACGGAAATGCCTAATGACTGATTATAAGGCAAACAGCATTAATGAGCAGGTCATTTGTCTCTAAATGAAGGGATCATAACCCAGAGGGTTTTATTTGAACCAGCCTTTGCTCTTTAAGAGGTTTTCATTTCAGGTGAGAATTGGTACTAAAATTACAAACTAAAGATGACAGAACACATTGGGAGTATATTTGCAAGCCAATCAGCTACTGAAAGGAAGAGCCTTTGTGCACTGTATCCATGGCTTCTGGAAGGCTCAGGGCACCCCAAATAATTTACATAGCGTGTCTGGGAACATTCCTTGCACACCCTGGACAAAGGGAAGCTGAAGCTTAGACACGGAGTCCTATAGTCAGGGCTGAGGGTGGAGAATGGCAAACCTGCCAATTAGAAGCTATACAGAAGATGACACTTGAGGGAAAGAGAGGTCTGCATGGAATGTGACCACAGTGACGGCCAATATGCAGTGGAAACAAAGACCTAACAGACTTTTGCTTTGCAAACAAAATACATTTACAAGTTAATTTGTAGTTGTTGGACTTACTTCAGTTATTGAGCATATTTAATTTCAAATGGTGAAAAATGCATCTCCCACGTCTACTGATAGATAGGGTTTCCCCCAGATGAAATTCTGCTGTTAACAGTCTCTGTAGGTCAGAACAAAACCTGCAACTTGAACCATCCTGTATATTTAGTAAATTTAAATGAGCCCTGGATGCTGTGAAACTCCTGTAGGCAGGTAAAGCATTTATCAAGTAGTGGTTCTTGTTCAGATCTTACCCTCTTCAATTCCTCCTCTCCGTTAATGCTGAACTGTTTGTCCACCAGCTGCACTGATATATTTAGGCCTAAATAATTGGGTATATTGAGCAAATAAGATAACAACCCAACATTAAGCTCACACAGCTCTTCAAGGGTTTCATCTTTACCCTGCTAGTAAATGCCAGTGGAAAGCAGAGGAAAACCTAGTATTTCCGTGTGGCATGCTACTCATGCAAACTCTTCCCTGCCAGCCCTGTTCAGTCTGCATAGTATAAGCCACAACTGCTTAATTATCACGTGTTCTGCCAAAGGTGCAGTCAAGGGTGTTTATAAGGAAATGGAGATGGTAAGCCAAATTTCATTTGCAGATCAGACACACCTGCTAGCAAACAAAGCCAAGGTTTTAGGTACCGATGAGATCAGTAGTTCTGTCCTCCAGGGAAGGCGGCTGCACCTCAAAAATTAATGAGTAATTTTTCAAATTGATGTTGTAAGTTAAACTAGTTATTTTCACAATTAAGTGCTTTACCAAGCATTTAGGAAACAGCAGCTTCTCATTGGACAACCAGTTCTGAAGTCCAACTGGTGAAGATACAATGCAAACCCAAGGTTACATAAAATCTTCTTAGCCACTCCATGAATACCACTGGGAAGTAAAGTAAGGATACATCTTTGCAGTGCAGGGAGATGACGTTCCATGCTACAAGGGCACTGCAGTCCAGACAGGGTCGTTGCCCGGACCACAGTGATTATTCTGCTTGCTTCTACAAAGCCAATCTTTACATTACAAATCTTACTAATAATTATTAGTTATTTTCTCCCTAAGCCCTGCAGTGGTATACTATAATAATCAATACTTCCCTGCTACACTGATGGAGGAAAAGAATGAGGCAACACACAAGATTGACATTGAAATCAACCACTGCAAATGCAAACTAGGCCACCTATCTCCTGGCCAGTCTCCTTGCCCCCAAGGGCCCATCCTTGCCAACCTTTCCTAAGCCAAACTCACCCAGAGCCCACTGCCAGCCAGCTATGGATTCCCTGCAATGCACTGCACAGGCCAGCACAGATGCCAAGGAAAATGCAAAACATTTCTTTAGGCAGTTGAAGAACTGAACTCATGACACACTGTGTGAGTTTGGGTAAGGTTTTCTTTCTTGCCTAGGTTTACTACCGTATATCAGCTCTTACATACAGGCTGATCCTGTAGTCCTAATGCTAAGCTTAAGGCCAAGGAGAACTGCAAAAGATGTACTTTATACAAAACAGACGCAATGTTCTGCTGCAGCTCCTGCAACCAGAGAAGTGTGTATCCAGACTGGAAACCAGCTGAAGTAGAACTATTCCTTCACCAGACTAAATACTAACTTTGTTGTTACTGTTTCCTGTGCTGTTTATAACAGGAAAGCTTCTGTTGTGTTTTGCTTGGATTTTCTTCTGCCTTTTGTTCATCCATATAGCAAAGAAAACACAAAGTTTAAGCTGATGTGATTTGGAGCAGACCCAAAGTTTCATGTTAAAAAAAAAATAAAAAATACTGAAAACACTGAAAACAAATACAGCCCTGGCAGACAGAAATGAAGGGCCAGCTACCCCTGTTATGCTGAAGACATTCACTTTTATTACATTACATATGATACAAGTCCTAGCTGTCAAAATCCTCAGGAGCACCTAAACAGATAATAAACAATCAGTGAAAGACTTATGGCTACATGTTTTTCATAGTATTGGAAATCACCTGGGAACCATATTTTAATGGAAAATACAGCTTGATGGAGACAAGCTTCAAAGATTTATGAAGAAACTGCAGCACAAATCAAGTGGAGGGTTTAGCTTTCCAAAAATGATATGGAAGAGCTAGAAAATAGTACCAAAAGGGAAAAAAAGAAGAAAGGACGAAGAAGGACAAGCAAAGAGGGAAGAAAGAAGCGCCCTTCTAATGATTTATGCTGCAGAAAAGGAATATGCCTACTTGTGATCCTGTTACCCTTACTGCTCCTTGTGATTGTTATTCTTCCTCTAAGAGAAGCGGTCATGTTACCTACTGACAGAAAGTTACACCTCTTCAATGTGATTTGTCCACTTAAAAGAACATTTATCATGTTGCCAGTTTATAAATCATTTAGGCCAACGAGATTAAGGCTATAGGAAGCCAGCACCCCTAACTGATTCTCATGCCAGATAATTCACAGACCCGCATTTGTTTACACTAAACCTTATCAGCCAAAACTGCAGTCTGATGCCAGCTAAATGCTGGTTCCATGGTCTGCAGGAGAGCTCAGGACAAGGTGCAGTGCTAGCAGAGCCCTGCCCTGACTCCAGCCATGCCTGCACCCTGCCAGCCTCCAATAGGGCATCCCTAGGATGAGCAGCTCTTCCTCCACACGTTAGAGGATCAGGGCCTCTCCACAGCAATGGGACAGAAACCAGAGATTCCATCTCCACCCACATATTGTAAATATCTCGTACAGGGGAAAGGGAAAAATGTATTTTCATTGGTAAAAAACAGACATTACTCCCTTGCTGAATGCACATGGACATGAACCACTCCACTTTCTTCGCTCTGCGCTCAGCATCAATTCCAGTAAGCTGAAGTTGTCAAACCTGAGATAGCCTTTTGTTCAATTCAAACTCTTTAAACGTTAAAGGAGGCTGAAATACCAGCTGGGACACACGATCCAGCACTGTCTACAGTTACCAGCAGGCCACAGCTCCAGGAGCCACGCAGATCTGTACACAGTGAGGCTGCCTGACAGCATCTGAAAGGTGGGGTGTTAATTCAGCTGGGGATAAAGCCCCAGGCCCACACTTCTTATACTGCAAGGAAATAAAAAAAAAAAAAAAAAAAACAACTAAGCATTACAGAAGGTCAAGCTCTGGATCCAGAGGATTTCAAACTAACTGACAAGCAATTAATAACTGTAAGCCAGATGATCTTGACACATGTGGCATAGCACAAGGGAAGAGGAGCTACAGGAAAAGTCTTGGCCACCTGAAGTCCATTGTGAGTTTCGAAATCCAGCTCTATTATTTCATAAAACAGACAGACATCTGCAGAATCCTGTCATCTGAAACTCCTAAGCACTGTCTTTTTCTGTGAGAAATTATTATAAAGTGAATTATTCTTAATCCAAACTAGAGGTGACAAGTTACAGGACAGAAACCATCCTATTCCCTTCAAAGATTTGGGATGCCGGTCACCACACAGCAGCACAGGCTTTGCTTCTGCTCTGCTACAGGCCTGGGGACCAAAGCACTGTGCTACAACTCAGACTGGGTCTTTCAGCGATGCCATCAGCAGGTCATCCTGCAGCAAATGCATCCACAACTGGGGCCTGCACCACTTCCAACCGCTGCGCTGCCCTCCTTTCCACATCCTGTTACTTTACTGTTACCCTTTGGCCTCCTGTAGGCTCCTCTAACTACAGCCTGTGGAATTCAGCCCTATGGTCTTGATGCCATTTTTAAAATGCCCAGCACTTAAATACGACATGCCCAAAGTTTTTCAAAGGTATGGTGATTGCTTCCTGAGGAGATGGCTGTGCACAGATACTTGCCTACATTTGGCCACCTGTGTGAAGAGACCAAGAGTCCAAGACTCAGCAAGGTTAAGAAGAAGCCCAAGGTACTCAGATGACCCTTCAGAAGCAGCCACTGGCTTCTGGACAAGCTGCACTAGGTGCCCTGAGTACGTCTTCTCAGGAGCGCTTGATACAAATGCTTTGGCTCTGCCCCTTGGCTATTAAAGAGTATTGGCATGGGTATCAGGATATTTACTCTTTGAGTTTAACCATGAAAAGAAGAATAATAACTGAACCAAGATAATTATCTGCAGAGTGAGTGAAAGGAACACAGATAGCTTAAAAAGAAAGCTTCCCTTTAATGGGAACAATCCTTGCTGAGTGCTGCTCTGACAGCAGCAGCACCCCTTGCTCAGCGAAGGGACACCAGGATCACCACGGAGGAGGAAGCGGCCAGTCATTAAAACACATGCATAAAGTGTTTGTTGTTTCACTGTTTTCTGTACCATCTGTGAAAACAAAGGCAAAATGGTTTGTAGGATGGACCTATGCCCCGTCACCACATACTGCTGGTGACAGACCCTGGAAGAAAACTTCTGGCAGCGTGAACTCAAGCAGACCTGATCTAGCACAGAAAACCATATCCAGGGGTGAGCGTACATCTGATATGATACCTGAAAGGAGATACTGGAGACTAGGGTGAGGACAAAGTACAGCTCCTCTCTAATTATGACTCCAGGGCACTCACAAACCATGCAACGTCAACAGGAGCCACCAGAGACCTGTTCCTCCAAAACCCGCTCCCGTCACCCCACATGCTGAAACATACAGATTTACAGATTCAGAGACTTTGCCTGTAATTACTGTTCTTTGATTCTGCAGAGCATGAATCAGCTGTATAGGCCATACAAATACAACGAGACAAGAAGAAAAGCCCCTGGGCAGCATTTGACAAAACTGTCTCAGAACCCCTCTCTGGGGAAGGCTTTCTGTGTGGATGTACCAAAAAAGCCTGCTAAACAAGGTTGTAAAAATGTAGGTGTTTGAGCAACAAATTCACTGATTGACAGCCTCTGTATCATTCTGTAGAGAACAGCTTGCAATTTTTACAGTGTAGAAGGAGAAAAAAAGACTGTTCTAACAAGTTTTATGCCAAAAGCAAAACTTCTGAATTGAGAACTCTTTGAATTTAATGCATCATTAAAGATCTTCTTGAACACCAAAGACTTAACGGCACTTCTGACCAGAACCAGAGCACATTGCAGCTTCCAGGACAGGAATTCCATTCTTTCTGATCTGCCCTGCTGCTCTCCCTCACTATGAGGTACTTCCTTACTTCTCTCTCTGAACTCCACTGGCTTCACATCAGCTCCTCTGTGCTCTCATCAGCCAAGAGCAGAACTGAACCCTGGAGTTTAGCAGTTCAAATTCAATTCAAAGAAATGTCAGTACAACCCAACTCTCAAATGTCTGCTTCCAAGCTCCTCCAGCCTCTTGCTTCTCCTCATTATATTCCTACCAAGGTGGGTTTTCTTTTTCATATAGGAGATACTTCTGAACACTGGCTCCAGATTAATTAAAAAAAACAAAACACAAAACTCTCCAATACTCAGCCCAGGACCTTGCTGGATTAAAAGGAAGACTCCTCATAAGGGCAATTGATATTAAAAAACAAACAAACAAACAAACAAACAACAACCCTTCCTGAAGCCCAACCTCACTGCTTTTAAGAGCTTGGCACTAAAATGCTGCACAAAGCAACACCGGTTTTTCCACTCTTAACTGTTAGAACTATTCTGAAATTCTTAAAATCAAATGGACCTCATGAAATGAGAGCAAGTTTTTGCTTTGTTTCATTGCATTTTCCTGGGAAGTCGCTGCCGCTCGCTTTAACAATAGACAGGCCTTCTCAGGTGATGGGAGGAATGAAAAATGGGAGCAGTTAAGAACTCCTGATCACTGAGAAGATATTTGAGACATAGAGCTCGATTAACTGCTAGGTAAGAGACAGAGGAGAATATTGCTGCTTTTTGCCACTGCTTCAGCACAGCAGAGATACACAAAAGATGCCAATCTTGCATCTGGACCCAGATTTCAGCAGCCGCAGCTGGGTGGGGGTTGACATTTAATTTGTCAAGATTTTTTTGTTATTGGTTAATAGTAATATCCTGTGCAATCCTCAGACACCTTTACAGAAGTTAAATCTCTCAGAGTATCACATCATGCAGCTCAACCACTGCAATTGCTGTTTCTCTGGAGGGAAAAAAAAAAAAAGGAACCCCAACCATTGCCCAATATCAATAACTACATCCTACATGTACATGTCCACACACAAAGTCTGCCAGACTGGAAACACCAGCAGTAGATCCCACTGCAATCAAATCTACAAGCAAGAAGGCTTAAAATAATAATAATAATAATAATAATAATAATAATAATAATAATAGAAATCTTTCACTTGAACCTTAATTCTAGGTGTGAGCTTCTGGGTTGGATACAGTCCTGCACCAAAAAGACCAGCTTGAGATAAAAGCTAATGCTTTCCATCCCTACCACAGAAGAGAGCTAAGAATTTGTCAACCTAAACCATGCCTAAAAAGGACAGTTTCTCTCTGGATGCTGTAACTCCTTAGCAGAACATTATGCTTGCTATAAGATTTCTCTTACTACTCATCACCCTTTGGTGTAGCACCTCAAACCTCTAAAAAACTCAGATACAGGCCAGAAAGAACTGTTGGAAGTTGAGATAACATTCAAAGGAGAACTTTTAAGAGATAATCCCTATTTGCCTGCCATGCAGTAGAGACCAGCCACATGAAACAAGGTTGAAATGTCTTTCTTTTCTTAAGTGGAAAACAATTGTTTAAACAGTCTGAAAGTAAATGGGAACAAAATGCTCTCCTGGTATTTAAAACAGTCTTCCAACCTCTTCAGCTACAAGACCTTCCTAAACATCAGAATGCTCCACATGTTTCCGGCCTCTTGGAGATCTGAGGGCTGAGCACGGACCAGTGATCAATCACAGGGCAGAAATAAGTCATGGAGAAGGGCAAAAGCTCTCACAGCAATTATTGCGAATTCGGCAAAAATAAAGATTTCCAGAAACGAGGGTTGGGGTGCAGCAAAGCAAACAAAGAAATGACTGAAATCTTTATATCAGCAAATGCTCTTCAACAGCATTTGTTTAAAGGTGAGGAGCACTGGTTCATTATAAAGACTTCAGTTATTACCAAAATCTGAAAGTGCCTGAAGACCAAATTTCTAGCACAGATCCAACTTTAACCTTAGCTCAATGGAAGTAGTACATAAAAGAGCTTCAAAGAAAAACAGGGCACCTGTTCTTTGCCTGATCAACCAGCAGTGATAAGGGACCAACCAGGCATCTTCAGCCCACATCAGAAGCCACATGAACAGTTTTCTAAATGCAACATCTCTCCTGATCCAGCCTTTAAAGAACAGACTCAAAGCTTCAAAATCTTTCCTGCATACAACTGTGTTATGTCACCAAGGCAGCCCCCTAACAGGTGCCTGTGCCTTATCCACACAAAAATCTATCGCAATAGAAATCTTTTAATAGAACTTTAATAGAAGTTAAAAAGTAAGCATAGTGGTAAGTGAATTGAAACATTCTTTTTCATTTGTTTCAAAAGGGAATTCACTACAAGTTAGTCCGCTCCAGCAGCTCTGTCCTCGCAGTTAAAAAAGCTGTCATCACCATACCACGTACACTATGCATCTGAGTTTCCCAACAAGTCTGCTACATCACATGTTTGTGCATGGCTCTTCTACATAACCCATCCTGCTGCTGGCCACTTACAGCATGCCTCTAATCCAAGGTGTGAGCTTTCCAAAACAAGGAAAAAAAAAAAAAACCATCACGAACTTAGAGCAATTTTGGCTGTGAAAATCATCTTCAAAATTCACTTCTTACATGAAGACGTGTTCGTGGCATCTCCAAAACCAGAAGGATCCCCTGTAGTTCCCAACAGCTGCTTCTCAGATACCCTTATGCCACAGTGTGAAATGGTTTAGACTCTACAACTTCACGTTTCTCACTAGTCCTTCTTTTGAGTGTTCTGTCCCTCAGGATTCCCTGCTGTAAAAGTTATCTGGTCACAAACAGAATAAGGTATGTTTAAAGTAAAATTCATAGGGTCTGCATCAAACAAATCAGGCTAACTAGGAATTTCTGCATAGATGTATTTTCTCTTTGGATCGACAGAATGAGAAAAGCCCATCTTCTGAATTGTTCCTTTCACTTACTTAGAGATGCACTGACTTACGCAAGTAACAACTGCTTCATTCCACTGAACTGGCAAAAGCTATCACACTGAATGCAGTTAAAATACAACAAACAGCCTTAGAGAATGCCTCCATTTCAGAACATGAAGACATCACTGAATTTCCAGGTTGTCACAGAATCCAGCAATCTTGTCATTTCCTCACAGTGGATTGTTTGGGATTTAACTATTCCTTGTGGATAAATTAATGAAGCAATATAAAAATTGACAGCTCAACTATCGCATCTGTTCAGCCATAAATAAGTCGCTCCACCCAACTGAGTGGGTGAAGTAAATTTTATGAAGTTGAATGAATGCAGGTACTGATGGAAATATGACCTTCTTTAATCAGCGTAATTTCAAAATAAATTCTTAAGTAATAAAAACGAAATTAAAGCACACGATCTGGAGTAATCAGCCACAGCTGCACTGTGGGCCTGCCCTGCAACTCCTAGTATTCTTCTCTCTCACATTTGCAATGAAGCTTCCATCAAGTTGCTTAAAAACCCTACTGATGCAACGACCAGTTTTTGAGCCACTGTTCAAGAGTCTGAAATGATCTGAAAATGTACAGCCTAGTCTGAGTCACTTCACAACTCAGGACAAAGCGTTCACAAACGATACATCAGAAGAAGAAATAGATGGGAAAAAAAAGATGAGATGAACCAAATTATTGGAACGAATTTTCTGCGGAGTCTGAAAGGAGAAAGATCTCATTGAGAAAGCTGAGCCCATCACTATCCTAGAACACAAATACCAAGCCAGCAAAATTACACATCAACTGAACTTTAAGTACACATTTCTTTTGATATGCCAGGAGCCCAAAAGCAAAATGTTCTATCTTTAGAGATAAGTAGAAGATGGAGAAAGCTGGTAAGAACTCAGAATTTCAGGTGTTGTAGGAAAATGAGTACTACTACAAGGCTGAGTTTCAGTGCTATTAAGAAATGCAGAACAGGGTAAGTTTATCGTGCATCTCTCTTCTTCAAAGGTATCTTCTGTGAATCTGTGTTCACCTCATAGTTATGAGATATAAATACAGTTCTGATCCAAGTTCAACTACACACCTTGACAATACCACCTCCCTGTCATAACCATATTAGACTGCAAATGTCCATGCATACACATATTACATTGGGACTATTCAGCTGAAGCAGGATTACAATGCAAATTGGTTTGACCTATGTACATAATTTTTACTATCTTCACAGCACTCTTGTTCTCATCTTGCTGATATGCTCAGTGATTATTTCTTGTCTTTACCTTCTGCGCTTGTTTGCTTGCTTATTTAAGTGGTAGCCGTGTGCTGACCATGACAAACAGCTTGGAGGTTTCCAAGCAGTTATTTCCTCCTTTAGAAGCTTTATAGCTGTTCTTTATCAGTAGCTTCTTCACTCCCATGCCTTGAGAACAAGCAGATTTGCTTTTGTGTCTTTCTTCCACTGATAGGAGTGCATCACTCACCAGAGATGCGACTTCCCCAGTCCCCTGCTGGATGTGCTCAGTGCCCAGCTCAGCACACACCTGCCATGCAGGAGCAGTTCTGGGGAGGGCTGTCCTGCTTCCATTCATCCACTATCAGCTCTTTGTGACAGGCTGTAAGAATGAAGCTCTGAACAGATCAGATGGGAAAAGGCCCTTTGCAAAGATGCTCCAAATGTTCTCAGAGACTAACAAATCCACGCACTGCTGGCAGAGAACTCCTGCATTCTGGCTCTCCTACGCGTAAGTTTTTACACAAAGAAAGTCCCATCTCTCTGAGCAGCAGAAAAATACAACCAAACCCACTTTCAGGGCTGCAGCATTCAGAGGAGAGTGCACAAGAAAGGAGCAGGTATTTTATTTTTGCTGAAGACAACAGACCTCAGTGATGACACTGAAGCAGCTACACAAATCAGGTTTAACACTACAGCTTCACCAGTATGCAGAACCCAACCTTAAGTTAATACAGTATGTTCTCAAAGTTACTATACAGTGCATGTTAGAACTGCAGATGGAATCCATTCCCTTTACTCAGCGTGCGAGATAAATCTGGTAAATTAGAAATTTGTTTACATTCTGAGCAGCAACAAGAAAGCAATATATCTGTTGCAGTTCAAGGAATGCACTCCAAAAGTTGTCTACGGTACATTTGCACTCTAGCGCACATCTGCATTTCCCATGTATTCCTTGAGTAGCAGCTCTCCTCTAAAGCCTTTTTGGTTAAAAGAAAGGAAAATAAGAATACCATTTCTACTGTGAGTAGACTTGTTTAGAACTTACTAAATCCACAAGTCACAACTCATCTGCAAACAGCTGTTTCCCCAGGTCTTTATCTGCCAAGATCTTGCTGATCGGCAGAGCCTATGCAGGGAATCTCTAACTTCTGATTTTACAAAACCTGCTTCGAGCACGATGAGGTTTCCAATGTAGGTGCATTAAGCACCTACCACACCAGGACCCTTATCCGTGGCTGTGGTTTCCAGACAACTATCCCAATACGAATGATAAGTAATCACAATAAGACAAGATCACCACTAATAGAACTGGGAACTGCTAGCTTGGTCAGGAGCCAAGGTTACGGGGACGCGCTGAGGCACATCAGTGAGAGCACACAGATTATGGAAGAGATGCAACCTTGTGCTACATAGAGCATCTCCGATCTGTTCCGTATGTATTCCTCACAATTCTTACAAGGGATAGTTCCAGCTCAGGAACAAAACCAGCCTTGCTCCTAGGGTATTGTACGTAAAGATTAACAGTGTCAAATGGTGACAGCACTATCGTAAATTCCAAGCACACAAAAACTAAGATGTTAAACCCTATCTCTATAACTTCTGTTCCTCTCAATGCGAAATTCAGAAGGTGTTGAATGGAAGTGATCACAGAAAGTAGTAGCTTGATTGATAAAGTCCCTATCTGGTCATTTACGATCTGGCTGAAGGAGAAGCAGCTTTTGCCAGACAGAAAAGCAATTAATCTGCAAACAAGCTGAGGAACAGCAGGGCTGTGCATTGGAGTCTCAGGCTGCTGGGAGCTCATGAGAGGAGATAAGACTGCAGCCTGCTATTTATTGTACATTTTAATTAAGTGCTTGTTAACGGCAGTTATCTTAACAGTCATAAAATTACTGTTGTAATGCATTTTGTTTGAGGAAAAAAAAAAAAATGGAGGGAGCTGAAGGACTTTATGAAAGCAGTCACAGATTGCTTTCACTTTAAATCAAAGAATAAATTCTGAAGAGGAGGGATGTTGCAATGATCTAAGCCGAGCCACTAATGGTTATTTAATGTGGCCATCAGTGTTTGTAAGTCCCTAGCATACGGAACGTACACAATAGCCTCCAAACCCTCTTTAACACTTATTTGAGATGACAGGAAAAATGAAACCGTTTGTGCTTTCAATGGAAAAGCAATCATTGGTACATTATATTCTGCTTGCCCTATCATGCTAATGCATGGTAAAAATGTCACCAAATGTATTTAAGGACCTGATGGAGTGTTGCTGTTTGATTCCTGTTACCGGGCTGATTAATAAAAATCTTCAATTTGTATGTAAATGCAGTGGGGTTTCATATCATCCGCATACCTGCACCTGGAGAAAATAATAAACTGAAGTTTAATGCAGCAATTATAAGCATTTATGGAACTCTTTAAAGAGGCTGCCTGCCTCCTCTGACCATCAAGATGAGATATTCACAGAGGAATATTACTGATGCTCAGACAAGCAGGGCTGCAGATGGTCCCCAGTGCAAATGCTGCCAATGCAGATTAACTCACTGACTCATACTCACTTTGGTACAACAATGTAAGCTACTTATTGTTAGACAAAAGTGTCATATTTTTCCCTGCATCTGAAATAAAATCAAATTGAACTGTTCTTTGGAGGAGAGGGAAGGGTGGTAATTAACATTTCAAATGAGGTGTGTTTGCATCATTTACACTTTTCCTGACATCATTTAATTCCCCTGTGCATATGTTCCCATGACAACATCATCACAGATAAAAATTGCATTGGTACAACAGAAACTCTTCGAGATCTATGACAACAGCTGTTTATTTTTTAAAAATCCCTCTAATGATCTTCAGACTTTCAACCAGTGACCCCCTAATGGCCAATCCTTCATAAAACAAAGTACGCAGCCATTTGCATCTTCACAGATGAGTGTTGGGAAGGGTTTGTGGTTTGGGTACTAATGGAATAATAAGCACCACATATTGGATATGGTCATGTGGAAGAATACATTACAACACAGATAGATATCAGCTTTGATGTACGCCCATGCACAAGCCCTGCTCACACGGTGATCCATGATTAAGTGTGTGTGACATGGATGTTCTCAGTCTGTCGTAACCGCTTGCTAATCTGCATTTGCAAATTTCGGCGAATGCACTCAAAATGAAAAACAAACACATTCAACTGTAATCCCCAGGAGACACAGCGCTGGATGAATTATTGTTCTATTGTTTCAACACTGTACGTTTATTGGAGCTCAGTCCCTAACTACTAGCAGAGCACCAGTGCATTTTCACGACTGTGATGTTCTTCACAGATTACAGCCACAGAATGAAATCAGCCAGCTACCAAAAGCACAGCTATAATTAGTCTCTTATTTAATAGTCTCAGACAAGGCTTTAACTTATCCCATCCATAACTGAGTGCTCTGTTGACACCGAAGAGCTCTTTTTATTCCGCTTCCCATAGGGGCACGATGGAACCACGCTTCCTAAGAAGTTCAGAGGAGGAGGGCCCTTTTCCAGGCCAGCCTCCAGCCTGTCACCAAGCAGTGGTTGAGGCCCAGCCATGGCAGCATTTGGCTCGCACACCGAACATACTGCCTGAAAAGCTCTGCCTTCTTCTGAGGTACTAGCTAAATGCAAATCTCAGTCATCCTGTCAGTTATCCAAAAAGCACACCAAGAGCCACTTCTGTACATGCTCTTCGACACGTAACTGCTCCAAAAGCGTTGACAGGTTGAATGCATCCCTTCCAGTAAAGCCTCTGCTCCAGCTGTAGCTCTACACCCAAATTCCAAGCAACACAGTAGCTATCTGGGTCTGAAGGCCTAATGCAGCAATCAGGGCCCATTCTGTGGAATTCAGCAATTACCAACCACACATTTCTTTGTTTACCACTCTAACCAACAAGTGCAGATTCAGACAGCCAGCAGCACAGCTTCCTACGGCTCAGAGGAAGAGCTGCACCAGCAGGATGCTTCACAGAAGCACCACTCACTGTATGTGGTTAGGAGACGCCTGGCAACGCAGAAGGGAACAACACGGGAGCAGATCCAGCTTCCTGGCACACAGTTTTCTGCTTTCCAGCCTGAGTTCCACTCAAGCCAGCAGAGCACCGACCTGCATCTGTACTTTCAGCACAGACTGAACTCACAAGGACTCAGCGCTTGCCGTGGGTTTGCCATATCTCACTAAGTGCTGCCATGCCCAAACACAGTGACTGGGCTGATGCACTGCATCCTCCACATCCGATCCAGACCCCATCCAACTGAAGGGGAATCGCACGGCTGCTGCCAGCCAGCTCTGGTGTGAGATCCAGGTGCGGGCACCCAGCACAAAGCCAGTGCCACACAGCTGGGCTCCTACAGAGCGGGCAGTTCAACCCACAATAAAATCTTTATTGCTCATCATTACACAAACTGAAAGTGCATCAGCCAGATTCCAGATCTCGAGCTGGCTGTGCAGCAATGAGTAAAAAAAAACATAAATACATCATGGGAGTCACTGAAGGATAAATACAAATTCCCGCAATGACAGTTAAACAGAAACACTTCTGACTACATCTGAGGTAAGACACAGAACTGCCGAAGTCAATAAATTAATTTTCAGTTGCAAACAGGAATAGAGAATTTTTCAAGTCTCAGCGGAATTCAGAAGTCAAAGGTATTGCAGACTTGCCTCCCTTTCTCCCTTCCCCATCCCAGTGCAGAATCACGGTCCTGACGTGGACATTTCCTCACAAAGACAGAAGAGACATTGACTTTCAATTCTTTCTTCTTGCAGCTCTGCCACCGCGTTAGTACAACAAATCTATTTAAGTTGCTTAAACCTTGCACCTTACCTTCAGAAGGAAGGGGAAAACGGGAATTCAAAACATGAAGATCCATGGTTCTCAGAAGAGCACATGCAAAACAACAACCACAAACAGTTACCCCACCAGGATCACAATATCCCTGGAAAATGCCTGCTTTAATGCATGACTGTGAATGAGCCAGAAGCTAAACCGTGTATTTAGGATAAAAACCCACTTCAAAAAAAAAATATATATATATATCTTACATTGATGCCATACTGTCCCAAAGAGATTCACTTTTTACCACTTTCTAACGTCGTTAACCTTTATTTAAATTTGCAAAATGTTAAACCTCATTTGCACAGTAGCATGGTGAGTGCTTTGCTATTATTTACACGTATACAAGTTCTGCTCCAACACATGTATATGAACAGAATTAACTCTAATGACTTGCAAACCCCAGCACAGTCCAAGACATATTCACATCATGCCAACGGTAAATACTGTAAATATTGACAACTTGCTCAGAGTCTCTGAACAACGATATTCTGTCATTTCTTAAAGGAGTTTCAAAAAGCAAGTAGTCAGTATCTATGCAGCTTGCTCAAGTTAAATCCATATGACAGCAACCTTACAACTTAAAGTTCTAATTTTTTATTCATTCTTCCTTAGAATTCTCCTGAAAAGCCTGCAGCTCCATGCAGATTTGCATGGAGGATGTGCTTCTCTGTAACTGCAACACACGTCCGTGAGACAGCTGTGCTCCCTGCCACGTGCCACAGCTCCAGCACAGCCACACCGAGCAACCTGGGACCACCGGTGGATCTGTCTAACCATCACACCTCTTGTGTCAACCTTACAGGCACATTAATAAGCATGGCATGTACTGTGAAAAGATCCATGGTGTCCCCGAGTTCAGTTTTCCACTGCAAAGCTCTGTGAACACAATTTATTCTGTTCAGAAACAAAGAGTCTTCTAGAAATCTATTCAGCTGTGCTTGGTAACACTGGAAATCTGCAGATCCGATGGACTTCCAAATAGTGAGCTTTCTTTAAAACTTCACTGGCATCTCCTGCTTACCTCTTCACAGCTCATGCCAGCTTCAGATATTTGCATGCTTATCTAATTATATTTGTTATAGCATAGATGTTTGTAACACAGTGTACTACAAGCTGTAGTGTTGATATAGTAACAGCAGCATAAACATGCCCTACTTTTGTAAAGCATGGGCCCGGCTCACACTGCAATGGGATTGGATAAATAAGCTGCAGCATTCAGACATACCATTAACTCCACACTGATTACTGGATGTTCATACAAGGTGAGGTAGCTTACTCTTATGCAAAACAGAGCAAACCACCTCACACAGTCACATTCAAATTACTTGCTAAGGCTACATCTAGAAGCCTTGCCAGTAAAACAAATCAAACCCTCTGGGGAATACTGGGCAGCACAGATCTGCCCTCTCCAGCTCCCACCACAGGCAGGGGGTTCAGGATGGCACAGCTCACCATGAGCTGACAGCCTAGAGACTATTGCAGGCCCTCCTGGTGCTCCCAGCACTGCCACATTCCTAAACCTAAGCACAGCCCACGTGCACAGGGAGCATGGCGAACACCACAGCGACTTGGCCATCTCTGTTTCATGCAGCTAAGCATTTTGACACTCCATGGATGGGAAATATCAGCACATTTGTATCAACTTGCTTATCAGCAGTGAATAGTACTAACATTTGTGTTTAGACAGGACTTCAAAATGACTTTCTTCTCGGTTTGGAAAGCTGGTTTTACTGCTCTTCTACTGTATGTTCAACAGTTCCATATGTCATTCCCTGCTGCCGCCCAGGAGTCGGCACAGTTCAGTAGATGGCAATGGGTCTTACTACTCTGAATTTTATTTTAGTTTAAAACGACCACTGTGACGATAAATTGCCTCAAAAATTACCTCCTCCAAATCATTAGGAATACTTCCTAGCCTTGCCATAAAGGTTTCTTTTTCCACTGTGACCTTAATGTTTCCCTTAAGAATTGCAGGGAGTTTTGTGAAAAAGCAACAACAAAACAGTGAGAAATCTTGGCAACATTTAAAGAAATCAACAGTAGAAAAAAAAATAATCTCAAGAAAGGCCAATGCCAATTTGTAAGATGACCAAACACTAATATCCTTTCATTCGTAAGTTTAATTTGCTTCCTGTACTATTTTTATCTCGCTGAACTATTATGTGAAGTACAAAAAAAAACAACTTTCTACTTAGTAGAATTCTTGACCAGCGTTCTCCTAAGTACGATATTCTTGGGAAAACAGGATATCAGTTTGATAGATGGAAGGAGCACAGCCACAGTGTACACAGCCTGATCTGCAGCCCTAGCTAATGCACCGCTCAGCATACGCCTAGTTCTAAGCAGGACATATTCCCAAAAACAAACAAACAAACCCACCTCAGTTCCCACTGAACACCTCAACAGGCCCAGGAGCAATGCATCCACTCGAGCTGTCAAACCTACACCCTGCATATCATAACACTCTGCATACCAGCCTCAACCTACCTCCAAAACTAACAGAAGCGAACCGAGCATCCTAAAGATTAGCAGTGAGCCCAAAGATGGTGGCAAGCACTTGCAGCTGTATAAAAACCACTTTCTGGAGACAATCTGACCTCACCAACACCCACAGATCCTCTGCCCTGTTTCAGGAGAAGCAGGCAGCCCTGTCTGCAGGCTGCTCACGGGTCCTGGGAAGGGAACAAAGAAAACACTTCATCGTAGCACATTTTCCTGCTGCACCTTTGTGACCTGAACAGAAATGTACTTAATGAAACATTATGATCGTTTGAATTTCAAGCCCCAACATTATAAATAAAATGTTGTGAAAATTTCAGCTTAGTAGAATAGACTTTTTCCTCTCAAAAACAAGCTGTGTGCAAACATGTCAAACCTTCAGTTGATCGACAGTTGTGAGGAGGGATGGGGAAAGACATTCACAGACCTTTCCCTAGTTAGCTCCTTGATTTATTACACAATTACACCATTTTGAAAGCTGTTCTGAAAAAATGCCTTGTGTTCAGTTACATGTTCTGAAATGTGATGACTGTCCCAACTGCATGACATTTCTGTCTTGAGTAAGCAGCTCCATACCAATATAATTTCTAAAGAAGCTGTTCCTGAAGCAGCAGGAAAGTGAAGCTGTCCAAACAATGGAAAAAAACATCAACAACTCTGAAGATCGAAACTCCCCCACTTAGTTTTTATGGAGCCTTTATTCACAGCAATATCTTTCAAAGGGACAGAACAGAGCCTCCTCCTCTATGGTCATGAGCTTCCCACACAGGGAGCCAAGAAATTAAGCACACATTAAGTAATTCTTCTAATGTCCTCAGCACCTTGATGGAGACCACCAGCACTTCCACATCGCAGATGTAACACAGTGTAAAGCAGCGTTAAGTTAGCAAAAGAAGCAATCCTACAAGACCCAAACTTTATCAGACCTTAAACACGTTCAATTAGTTTCTTTGAGAAGAAAAATGATGGTTTTCCAGTTTTGTACGCTTGCCGCATCAGGCCTGATTCCACCTGGTATGGATTGGTTATGGAAGTCACAGAACTGAATAAACCAGTCTTTAACTCCTCTTCTTCCAGTATGCATGTTGACAAGTCCTCTCAGGATACATGCAAATAGCTAGACACTATTTCACAGACCCTTGAGGAAAAGTACCCTACTTACGTGTAGAAAAATACTTCTCAAAATTCAGTAAAGCATCCAATATTTATTCAGAGATCATAGATCACTCTGCAGACCTTACAGCCAATACTATATGAAGAGGAAACATTTTGCCAGCTGCTGAAGTCAGGCTTCTCAAGCATGGAAGATAGCAAGCATTTAATATGCAACTACGATACCACATACAAAGTGAGGATACGAGGGGAAAAAAAGAGACAAGAAAGTAGCTATAGTGAAGAGAATGAGCTAAATTAATTGCTCCAAGTGTGGCCAGAGCAACAGAACTTGTATTCTGGTTGCTGCTGGACACACTTGCGTACCATCAGTGCATCAGCCACGGCCCCAACACCACATCTCAATGGGAGAGGGACCATCATCCCACCCCACATTCCTCCACACCCTCAGCGCTGGCTGTCACATCAACTCCAGAAAGGACTCCAAAGGAAAAATACCCCTGGCTAATTACCATAGAGTGGTGTTCATTCAGCACTTCAGATTTCCTTGGAGGCTTCTTACCCAAACATTAACCCTCAACCAAACCGCCCTCAGCTGTTTCAACATTCTTTTTTTTTTTTTTTTTTGTATGCACATAAAAGACAAAACAGTCCAGTTTCAGTCAGACTTCTTGGCAATTTAACATTTTAACCAAAGTAATTTATAAATTATGCAAGTGGAATATTTATTTGTACAAAGAATTTTGTGGGTTTTTCTTTAAAGGTGGGGTTGAAACTGCTTGTGTTTGGTAAGGGACTAAGAAACATGTGAATGTAGTATAAACTTGACAGCAGCAGTGCCACGACAGAACAATTTTGCTTTTGTTGAGGGAACACGTACATTTTAATTACAAGCCAGTTGCTTATGTAGCTGTGTGAACTGAAAATGGTTTGGGGTTCCGTTTTTGATCTGTCCAAATATAAAAGGTGGTGTAACTTAAACACAACAAAACTGGAGCACGCTCCTCTCCGAGGGGAAAGACGCACAGCGGGAGCCGAGCGAGGACTTGAAAGGAGCCATGCTGGCTGCTCGCAGGGTCCCCTATTTGCACACCAAAGGTAGGAGACATCTGGGGTTGAGCTGTGCAGAGCCCACTCGCATCCTCCCACACTTGCATCCTTGCAGTGCCTGCACCCCAGGGGCTCTGCCCCAACCGAAATGGGGCTCCCTGCCCCTTCCTGCAGCCCTGGCCTGTTTACCTACCATGGAGTGGTCAAAGCACAAGGAGAAATCTTAAGCCTGCCTTCATGGCACAAAGCAGCTGAGGGCTAAACCACACGTGGGATGCAGTCATCAGCACAACTACAGCTAGCAAACGTAGCCCCAAAACCAGAGCACAAAACCTCAGTCAAGGTACTCCTTCAGTCTCCAGTAGGACTTGAGATGTGCTGGAGAAGTGCTCTGAAACACCAAAACAGGCATCACAGAAATGCCAAGTATTTTCTTCCAGGATATTTATAGAAAGTTAGTGAATAGCAAGACATTACACCTCTGTCACGTACACTGTGTTCTCCATACACACATCAGTAACACCACCAGAAGAGCAGTCACTCACAAACATGCACAGAGTGCAACCAGTTATTTGTTCCTTTCTGAATGCTTTTTGGAGAGATGTCCCCTGGCCAGCCCCACAGCACCAGGCTGTTGCCCAGCTCTGGTCAAGCAGACAAAGGAAGGGATCACAGAGAGATTCAGGAGAGGAAGGAAACAATTGAATGTCCCTGAGATCAGCCGGGGGTCAGCAATGCTCCTCTAACAAATAAGAGCAGCAAATGGTAACAAATTTGTAAATGCAGCAAAAGAATGGCTACAGAACAGAGTCCTTGCAAAGCAACACAGTACATCCCGCTCTACAAGCAGATACTGCACTTGTGTAAATGCTGTTTTGCATAGACTGAAAAATGTGAATTGTGCCCAGATACATAAGAACTACTTCAACCATACGAAGAAAAGCTGGCCAAGTACTACAGCATTCAAATACTTTTTATAAAAGCAAATATTTTGATAAAATTTACCCACCATAAAAACCAGTTTAAAAATTCCCAGTACATTTTTTAAACGGAACTGCAGGTTCAGTGTATCAGGTAACATGCCTCAGAGAAACAAAGCGTTTCTGTTTTTCAGCCAACTAATAACCAGGTTGCATACGATAGCCCTTAATGCAAAAGAACAATTGCTATTGAAGAAACATAGCAATTAAATCACTGAGGCAATATTGCCACATGCTCCGACTTAGCTTTAGGAGTGGGCTTTTTGTGATGCAACCTCCACTAAGATTTCCTCACAGAGATTGCCCAGCAATGTGTTACAGGGGGAGAAGGAAAAGGTTTGCTCTCCATTTCTGCTCAGAAGCTGCTCCTAAACGCAGAGGAACTTCCACATTCTGGGCCAAAGCTCTCCATGCAAAGGCCCCACACTGCTCCATACTCACAGAGTTATGATGGCCCTACAGCAGCTAGCATGGCTGCAGTGCCATCTCTCCACAGAAGCTCTTCCATAGGGAGGATGTGTCTTCTTTGCACCTCATCTCCACTCCCAAGCCATACTCAACACATGCATTACAGCTGCTTCCACAGCAGCAGTGTGGGTATATCACAACTGCAGTGCTCCTGCTGCGGTTGTGAAGGCAGGGGCTGAGGTCTTCCTGTAGAGGCACACATCTGAGCAGCACAATCTGGCCCCTGGACACGATAGGCTTCTCACATAGAACGGCGTTCTCGTAATCCCTCTCTTGTCATGAAATATTCAATTTTCATTTTCATTCTTAGAAAATAAAATGCTAAATTACCCAGTTTAGTAGGTCAATGTCAAAACTTACGATGAAAAAGAATCTTCCTAAGAGAGTTTCTTAAAACCTGTATAATCAGGTTGGTAATGCTGCCCACGGGGAAAACCCATTAGCAGAAATCTCTAACACATTTCAAAAAGCCAAACCTAAGTGGATTGTGGGTGTGCCGCACCGCGTGCCCGACCACAGGCAGTCACCTCGGCTGGCAATGGGCTGCCCTGCAAGCCCTGCAGCAGCAGCAGGAGGGCAGAAGTTCCACCAGAAGGGAGATCAGGGTCACGTTGCCTCGCGTAACTGGGGGAAATTGTGTAGCTGTTCTCAAGGGTTAAACCGCTCCTGGACTTCGATACTCAGAAATTCTATGCACTCTCTTTTTAGAGTACTCTTCCTTCCTTCCTATCCGCTCACACAATGGGGAGAGCTTTGTTATCATTAATCATCTTCTGAGCCCCGGGGATTCGGGGGCGAACGCCGCCACAGCCGCACGGAGGAACCCAAGCAGGCAGACACCAGAGCTTCTGAGCAAGTTCACACTTTCATTGGTAACCAGACTGACAAGCCGGGGATGTGGCTAACAGCACATCTCAACTCAGAGCAACCAAACCTCTGATAACTAGCACCAGGATACTTTCAAACTAAAAGATTTAAGCATTTCTTCCCTGTGCCACGATGATCTTCAATCTAAACAGGGGGGGAAGATTGGATTTTGAGTCCAAAAAAATCAAGCAACCTCTCGCACTGCACAAAGCGCCACATGATATTAAAACAAGATTAAGCAATCAACAAGGAAATGCATCAAAAATGATTTGTATTTGAGAGACTGGTGCCTTTGCAGAGAAGAACTCACGCAAACTAAACACCCAAACCAGCAGGTAGTGCATGACTTCAGCAGCGATTATTGGACTAATTCACCCTGTCAGCCTCCTAACAAATGGCCCCCACAGCAGCGTGCCCTGTAATTTCTGGAGACTTCGAAGGAAAAGGATATCCTGTAGAAATTAAAGCAGCGTGGCTGAGAAAACATTTGTAAATAAGTCATCAACATTCCGATTATATCTCTGACTCCTTGATCTCAGTGTCCTGGGTTTTTTCCATGCAACCCAGAACATAAAACTAGTATAAAAAAAAAAAAAAAAAAAAAAAAAAAAAAAAAAAAACAACACACAACAAACAATGAGGCATTAAATACAGAAAAACAAACACAACAAACAGTTCTGATCTCTCCAAGAGGTTTTCATCCGCAGGTGCAAGTTCTGCACCTCTAAACAACTACTTCCTCAGCTCAGTGCCTGCTCCTCATGAAGAAATGCAGCAATAATGCCAAGTGCCTGTGTGAAGTTGCGAAGGACCGACTTGTTAAAACTCTTGGGTCAACACTTACAAACTCCCAGAAACAATCCAGCCACACACAGCTCTGTAGCCATAGAGGGAGCAGCAGCTTCAGCACAAGGGTCCAGCTCCAGCATCCCAGCACAGACAGTGTGCTCACTGTGCCTGGGCTCCAAGCTGAGCAGCTGGTAAGTGTTCATCACATTAAGCATTCCCACCAATCAGCAAAATCTTGATTTTCTTTTTGCGTAATTGCAGTAACTATGCATGCAGATTAGGTCCATAGCATTGATTTTATGCTTGTACCCTCACACTACAATACTGATAATCTGAATGTAATTTATCCTCATCGTTTATATAGATGAGACTGTTGTGCACATCCACAGTGTGCTAAGAGCTAAGACCTCATAGTGCTCCACAGAAACCACAGTCTAAAAAATAACCAGGCAGTGGAGAGGGGCCTAAACCAAGGAGTGAGGGATGGTAGGACATAAGGCAGAGGGGCTGGGCACAGAGCAACACAGATAGCCAGGTGTGTGCCCTTACAGAGCACATGGCAGAGCTGCACGCTTGGAACCTTCTGGAGCTACATGGAAATGCTCTGTGC